>NW_005842529.1:789808-795986 GCF_000455745.1 Alligator sinensis
TGGGGCGGCACGGGGAGGCACATGCTCCCCTGGATTTGTGTGTGGGGTGAAGGTGGGCTGCTGCAGGCTGGGACCGGAGGCTGCACCAAGGTTTTTTCCAGTGTATGTGGTGGGGGGTTGACCAGAGCTACACTTGGGTGGGGCGGGAGGAGGTGGCACTGGGAGGGGGCATTATAGGGCAGCTACAGCCACCCCAAAATTCACCATAGCTCCCCCTCCCTGTCTGCCACCTGCCCCACCTTGCCCAGCCCAGGTGCAGTCCCGGGCCAGCCCCCACAGCAGGGAACAGCCTGGAACAGCCTCTGGTCCCAGTCTGCAGCAGCTACAGCAGCCTGCCCTTGTCCCACGCACACATCTGGGGGGCCTCCCACGGAGGTGTGTGCTGTGGTAGGAGCCACCCTTCTGCACCGCCAGACAAGCTGTAGCTCCGTCCTATGCCCCACCCTGACTGTGCAGTGCCTTCCCCTTCCCCTGCCTCAGCCCTCCCTCCTTCACCACGGGGACCTCAATTTGCTGCCTCCCCCTTCCTTCCCCATCCTGCCCCAGAGACTTACTGGCAGGATGCTGGTCTCCACACTGCTGTGCTGCACTCCTGGCCATGTGCATGGAGCCACTACGCACATGCACGTGGCATTTGTCAGCGACATTATCAGCCACATCAGCCAAAACAGGCCAATTGCTGATAATGTTGATTTTCTTTTTCAGTGCCAGTATGATATGGATTAATGTATCAGTGCACCTCTAATAGCCAGGGCCATTACCTCTTTCAGTTTGACTTAAAAATGCGAGCCCTGTTTTCTTTTAAAAACAAAACAATAATGTTCCTGTTCAGTGTTATTTCAGCTTTCTCTCATGTATGAATTATTGACAGCTGAATCTCCATCTGTCAGAATATTCAACATTTCTTATCACAGGATTGCTAAATCACACTACTGACACTTTTTCTTCTCACTAAAGAACACAAGAAAAAATGAGTGGGGGAGGGTGTGTGCAAGAGAGACAGAGTCTATATTGGTGCATTGTTTATGGCACCTAACATTAACTGCCAGCTTCTTATAAAAATGTCTTGGGTGTAGGTTTCTCTTAGTATATCTGTCCTCTGAATGCTGTATTGTGTAGGATGAAAACTGACAGCTTGTTGGATTAATCATACTCTGGGCATACTGTTCAGATAAATTGGAAGCCGATGGGAGAAGCTTATGTGATGACAGTGATGTGGAACCCAAGTGGATTTCTTTGTGTATATCTGTGCTAGGGGCAAAAAAGAGGTGGGTAGGTTGGTGTGCATGCTCACACATCCGTGTTCATGAAAGAGAGAACAATTCAGTAGCTACCATATTGTAAAATCCTTAAGTTGACAGGACAAATTGTAGTTTAACCTTTATTTAGCAGTTTAAGGGGAACCTCATCTGTTGGGGTTTCCCCTATGAGAGTTAGATGCATTTTAGAGAGAGGTGAAGTCACTCCTGTGTACAGAGATTTCCCCGTGATCTGCTAAATGTAAGGTAAAGCAACAACTTACCTATATATATTGGAATCCTTCAAACGTCTGTGGGTAAAAATTTGCCTTTTAGAATTAGTCTGCGCCAGAGAGAGAAATTCCAAATGTATTCTTCCTTATTTATTTTTGTAGTAAGGAAAGCTGAAGTCTAGAGATCTGGGTAAAGGGCTAGAAACCTGAAATTCTGTCAAATCTATTCCCAGCTCTGCCACTGACTGATTCCCTGGACTTGTGAGGATTACTGGCAGTCTAGTTTTCCTCAGATGCTGTGCCTCAGTCTTTGAAAGTCCATAAAATATAAGTTTTTAAATGTTCCTGATTTTCACTACATGCTTAGCTTTCTCTGCAAATTCAAGTTCTTCCAAACAGTACAATTTCAGCATTCAAAGTCACTAGTCACACGTGAAAATCTTGGACTCGCTTCTTTCCAAAGAGGCAAAAAAGGGTCTAAAAGCAAGTAACTACAGATTCCTTTCTTAAAGAAGCTTCATGATATTTGGAATAGTTGATCTGACCTCTAGTTTGGAAGGAGTTGATGAAAACTATTAAGTGTTCCCCCTTTAAAAAACAAAATGTAATTTCTATACACAGGTGGTATAAAATTAATAACTTGAGCTGTGAACTGTCAAGAACTGTCATTTTTCATAGTAAAAGCATACATATGACTATAACGTATATCTGTAGCTGCCATAAACAAGCCCAGAATGGTGATAACTTCCAGAACAAAGGATTTAACTAAAATCCAAAAAGAAGTGAGAAAATATTGACCTGGACCAGTGATTCTCAATCAGGGTGCTGTGCAATGTTAGCACAGTTAGGTATGCAAACACCTACATGATTCACAACAAAACCCCACAGATTTCAAATAGGAATCCATAGCGTCAAAAACATTCTGACCTGTTGTGGTCTTTCTGAGGTCTTTGCAACACAAGAATTGCTCTATTATTTTTCTGTAATCAAAAATTGAATGCAAGGAAAGAGCCGGCAAGAGCTGGCTGGTCTAAGGGTTGAGAACCTCTGACAGACCTTACACAGTAGTGAAATGTTGTGACAATTAAGACCAATATAAAATAAATATATGTAACAGACAATAAAGTTAATTTTAGCATGACCCTCTAGATTTTTAACCATTGTCATGGAGTGATGAGTAGGTTAGTAGTTTGTTAGATATAAAGAAGTTAATGCCAGTAATTGGTTTACCAGCTAGCTGATCATGAGTTATATTTGTTATATTTGACTTGAATATTCTCCATGGCAACACCATATTTTATTGATTTAGTAGTCCAGAATGGGGCGTGCATGGATTTTTACGAGTCCATTGCAAATAGTAGGTGGAGTGCTTTCAGCTGGTACATAGTAAAGTATCCGTGAGCATATCCTTAATATTTGTAAGCAACTCTCAATAGCTTTTGTAGTTCCATATTTGCCTACCTTGAATCCAGATATACTTCATATATTAAAACTAGTTCATCATATATTTGAACATCTCCATTTCATTTACATGTAGAATTTATTTCTATATATGTCCAAACAGGTCTGAAAAGTAAACCTGACCTCAAAAGCCTTCATAGATCTTGTGGAAAACTTTGAAAAGTTTTCATAACTTGTTCAAATAAAGTGCTGTATTTATCGATAGTAAATAATGACAGCTTAACTTGTACTGTGTATTGGTTTCTCCAATCCTGATTTAACAAAACTCCACAAAAATACTTATTTTGTTTGGGGGGTATATCAGTTTATAAATTCCATTTTGCTTTTGTGAGTTTCAGCCTCCATTTCAACTGCAACTTATTTTTGTGTCTTTCCTTTCATCATTTATTTTGTAGTGAAAACTTGAATCTTGGTGGGGAGACAGTCTGATGAAGCTGTGACAAAATGCCCAAAGGCCATTTCCATTGACTGGCTCTCATCTAAAGAAACATGCTTGCTACTGGCAGGATGATTGACCTTAAGTAGCATTCTGTCCAAAAACTGGTGGGGGGTTGGTTGGTGGCAGTGTTGTAGGTATAATAAGGTTGTCAGAGTTGTTTGTTGGTTGGTGACTTCCACCGTGGCCCATCTGCAGTCCTACAACTATCTCAAACACCATATGTTAAACTTAGAGGCTAAGTACAGGCATTCAAAAGCCGGAGCCTGAATTGATTCACTACCTACCTGCGTAGGTTAAACTGATTTGCAAGTGAATAAACATTCACTTATGATTCCAGAAATGCAGGCATATGCCTGCAGTGGCTCAGGCTGGAAGCCAGGGGAAGTGAGCCCTCCCTTCCCTTCTGCAGTGGCTGGGTGGGGGAAAGCTGAGCTGAGGGAAAGGGCATAGCAGGCCCCAGCTGGCCTGAGTATGATTTGGGAGGGGTTTAAACCCCCTTCATGGCCTGTAGGGATCCCAGCTGTGGTGTGCCTGGAGGGGGAGGAAGTAAGCAACCCCTACCCCCAAGAATTGTAAATCTTGTGTTTTGTCAAAGTAAATTTGTGTGTGTATAAGAAATTCCTGTCTTAAACCTAAGTATCTTATTCAACTGCACATTGTTACACCCTTCAGAAACTAGAGCTCCATCTGGTAGACAATCTTTGGAGTGGGGAATGTGTTCAAGCAGCAAGGCTGTTGCACTGTTGTGGTCTAGATAGCCAAAGTGTAGACTCCCATTGCCTAGGAGTGGGGACTGTGCTTGCTAGCATGGTTTAAGAGACCTAGAGCTCAATCACTGCTCAGATCCCAGGGGCATAGAAACATGTAGGACTTATCATTTGGATCTAATCACTAGTGTTTGTCCAGAGAGCAGAGTGAGATGGCCAATGGGTGATGGTACAGCATGTATTTTTAATGACTTTGCTGAATTGTCCCCTTAAGCACTGTTGTCATTGTCTACAGTTTTCCCAATTACCACTGATGGTGACTCTGTATTCCATAGTATCAAAAAGTCAGACATTTGTTTTCCATAATTATAGAAACTGCTGAATCTAGTTTCTTTTACTAAACTGGATTCAGCAGAAATACAGGTACATATGTCAAGATGAGGCTTCCTCCATGACCTAATTTAGGCCTGCAGCCAGGAAAATAATTTCCTTAAGTTCCAAAGTACTTCCTTGTCCATAGATCTCACTTTAGTATAAAAGTGCATCTCTTGAAAAAGGCAGCCTTAGAGGATTGAAAACATGCCTATTAATCAAAACCAGACAAATGTGGAAGTAAAGGTGGGATTGCTTTGGACTGAACATCTTAAGAGTCATTTTGCAAGGCAGCATTAACTTCCAGTATTGACTTTCAAACAAAATTTAGTTGTTTGCTTCACAAGCTGAAGTTAGCAGAAGGCCAGATTCCAGGGAAAGTGTCTTGGGTATATAGTGTTTCTGAAATGCAGAAGAACTTGGTTTGAAATGTCACTTTTCTGTTTTCAAGATATTTAATGCTATGTTGCTATGCCTGTCATAAAAGCATATTAAAGAACATATTGTTCTGATAGGAATTCAGTGCATTTAATAAATTCTTCCAAGGCTTGGAGTTATGAAATTGATGAGGACTGTGGCAGTCGATCAGGTTTTGTGTTTCACATTACTGCTCTGATGAAGTGTTATATTTATAAAGAATGGAATTTACTGAGCAGGCACCAGCTTACAGAAAAAAATGTTTAATATTGTTAGATTGGAAGCTAGCATCATGCCCTTCAGTTGATCTCACTTTTTTCCCTGCTTCCTTTTATCTAAATATGCTGGTAGGTAGAATCCCAGGGTGCGAGAAGGCAGGTTACTTAGAATCACAGAAAAATAGGGCTGGAAGAGATCTCTGGAGATCATTTAGTCAAAACCGCTGCCTGAGGCAGGCTCATCCCTATCCAAACCATCCCATACAAATCCTTTTTTACATAAACAACCCTGTCACATAACCTAACCTGCCACAGGTAAAGCAGGGGGGCAGCAGTGGTCAGCATCTTACCCAGCAAGAATCAAATTTGAAAACTTACCTGCATTCACAAGGTTTAACGTTTTTATTAAGGTCAAGAATGTATTGGGTAGAGCCTCGGTATACTGCCAATGTGCCTTCATTGTGTTTCACAAGATAGTCTAGCCGGTATTAAGGGCTGAGAGAATCCAAGCAGCATTACTTCCACTTGTGACAGACTGATATTTGAGCTTTGTTCTCTGGTGTATTAACTTATTGTGTGACTTGATTTCTTTGTAGACCCCCTTCACCTCTGTTCCCAGAACACTTGTGACCGGCTGGCCTACCTGGCTTACTTCTGTCTCTCCTGAGCTGTCCCTGTTTGGGAAACCAACTAAATTAGTTTGGTGGAATAGCTTTTTCAGGTTACTTTCCCCATGTAGAAGAGCCCTTAACTAAACAAGAACTTCCAACAAGTAGCTCAAACAAGAATAAAAGGCAGCAAACACTTCCTTGGAGTCACTAAAATCTTAGCAGATGTGAGTCTGAATTCACATGTGGAGCAGATCAAATCAGCTGTAAAAAAAAAAAAAAAAAAAAAAAAGTGAAAAAAAAAAAAAAAAAAAAAAAAAAAAAAAACAACAACAAAAAAACCAAAACAAAACAAAAAAACCCACCCCTCTCCCCCAAATGTAGGTAGTCCCTGAATGTGTGTTTCCAGAAGGGACAGGGTAGTAATGCCATTTGTGAAACCTCATTTGGGAATACTGCTTACAGCTCTGGTAGCCTGTACTCGG
>NW_005842529.1:796017-838609 GCF_000455745.1 Alligator sinensis
AAGTGTTGCTGGGATGACCAGGGGCATCTTACAACAGCCTGTCTTCAGGAGAGGAGTCTAGAATAGCTAGGCTTGTTTAGTTCAGGAAAGCTAAGGTGGGGAAGGAGCCATGATTTGGTCTCCTTAAGTATATTGGAGGGAGATAGACACACTTTCCTCCTTGGTGTTTACTATCTGTTACAAGCAGCTTCTAAAATACAGTGTTGGCACACAAACAAATGGGCATGAATCGACTGTGAATAAACTTAGTCTGGAAATTAGGGGGAGGTTTATAACCACTGGAGCTGTGGTTCCAGGACAGTCTCCCCGTCAGCGTAGTGTGTGTGTGGGCAAACGACTTTGCTTATTTTCAGATGAAGGTTGTTATTCTGAGTGGGATTATAAAATACAATTGCTTTAGGCAGAAGGATATTGGATTTTGATCCAGGAGACCTCTTCTGGTTCTCTGTTCAAGTAAGGGGATGCCATCTTTACACAGTTATCTTCCAGATAGTTTCAGAGTGAAAGCATACTTCAAGACTGCTGAACTTTTTCCATTGTTCCCTATCTTCAGTATGTAATGCTTTGCCCGTGGGCCTTGTTGGGCTGAAATTTTCAAGGTGCCAATCCTACCCATAAGTGATTTCCCCCCGCCTCTTCTTGGAAAATATGAGCAAGGAACAACTCCGCTGCATTTTATCCGAAGTGAAAAATTATTTGTAATCTCTTTCTCTCTTTCTCTTTTTATAAGAAGAGGTCTACTGCTGCAGTGTTTGTGAAGGCAGAAATTTTAGGATTTGGCAAGGCAGATGACCCTCACTGAAAATGATTCAAAGACAACCGCTGGCCAAATTGTCTTCCTTTTAAAGACCAGCAGTCTCGTAAAGTGGAGTTTTATAAGAGGGTGTGCACTTGAATGAAGTGCATTCGTCTCCTATACAGCGGTTAAGGTTTTTTTCAAAAGTAGGCTCCTGAATTCTGGGTTAAGTGCTGCTGCAAAAATGGCCTTTGAGAGCCAGAAGGTGCTCTGTATATTCAAAAAATTGGGCTGCTCAAGAGACAAACACACCTTTAGATGCACGAGTCTAGGCACCCAGTTTTGAAAACATTGGCTGCTTTTATCCCTTGAAATACCTAATGTACAGAATCCCAGAGTGTGTTTTTTCTGAACTTATACTAGCAGCCCTTTAACTGGCACTTTCACATAAATCAGATGTGATCTGTCTAGATGATTTCATGCTAGAAACATAGCAAAATTACCCCTTTTTTCAGTGTAAATAATTTTTCTCCATCTCCCTTTATGAATGTAAGGGTTTTTTCCTTAGCATTTGCATGAGACTTGCATGGGTGTAAAAAGGTCTTCTCTTAGTAGTTACATGACTTGTTGTGAGTGATTATCTCTGAGGGCCCGTATAAAAAGCTGAATAGGATAGAGCACAGTGTGTAGTGGCAAATATTTACGAAGCTTGACACAGTCCAGCTTACTGACCGTATCCTCCTGGACTACTCTAGTATACTGGGAGAGAAACAGAAATTACTTGGAGCCCCCAGCACAGTACAGATGCTGCCATTTGGATGTTCTAAAGGCATATGTGAAAAAACTGCTGTGATAGGGGTTCAGCAAATGTAGCTTGAATTCTTGCATCCAGAGCCAGGTAAGCTTCAACAAAGCAAGGAAAAAGATGGCATGGTGATCTGCATGACAGGCAAGCACAGTGGTTGTTAGTATATGCAAGGCCCAGCGCATGGAGCAGTGATATGTTTGTTCAAAAACTGGTAGATGTTTAAGGCCAAAAAAGGAGCATTAGAGTCTCCCTGCTAACTGAGCCCATGGACAGTTTTCCTGGTAGTCTAGGTGCAAACTGAAAGTTAACCACTTGCTTTTCAGATTCCTCTGCTTTGTTTTACCTTTTGGGGTTTGAAATAACTGGTCATGCCTTGTACATTTATTTTGGGGTGGAAATTAAAAGGCATCCATTGAGCCATCTAAAAGAGGCCTGGTTTTCAGGTGAGAGTAAAGCAGAGTGCAGCCCTTCCTGAGAGCCAAGTTCCTTTTAGGTTCAGTCCCACCCCTCCCCAATCTTGTCCCCCCCCCCAAAAGGATCCCAAAGTCATGAATCGCTTTCAGAATTAGAGCCTGGAACTCTTGATTCCAAAATGATCCAGTGCTCCAAGCCCCTCTCCCTTCTTTGTGTGATATCTTAAAGGCTTGCTGTGGTCTTGGGCTAGTTTGCTGGGGAAATACATGCCTTTACGTTTTATGTTTCAGTTGTCCTCACTGGGAGCTTCCAGAAGACTGTATGTGTGAGTGGAAGTGTAGGCTTTCAGAAACTGCCAGACTGTTCAGGCTCCAAAATGAAGGCAGGATGGATACACCACCTTCAAAGGCTGTTGTCCTGGATATGAAGGTGTTTTCTTGTATTGAAGAGTGATTCTCACAATCTGTGTGTGCTCTTTCCTGATGAAACCGCCAATCCAGAGAGAGTCACTCTCTCAAAACCAAACAAACCAGCAAAAAAACCCCTTAATGACCAGTAACCCAAATGACATTGAGATTCTCCTTCTGCTGTAGAAGGATGTAGAAACGCATTAACATTCCTTTCGTAAAAGGACGAAGGGACAGAGGGTGAGAGCTTGCTCCCTTAAGCTATGCCATGCTCAACCTTTGCTTAACCTCATTCAAGGTAGGCAACCTGTGGGCCAAATGAGGGGTGCAGGGTCAGTTTGCAGACCAGATCAAACCCCATGTGCAAGAATTGGGCCTCACCACTTACATGTGCTGGGATTGGATCCCAAGGCCCTGTGCTGCCTCCACCTGGACATCCAGCTCTGGAGGCCCCACACCAACCCCACACGCCAGGATTGGGCCATGCACTGCCCTGCATGCCTGATCTAGTGGGTCCGTGTAGAGCCCCACGGGCCGGATGACACAGTACCTGGGACTGGGATCTGGCCTGTAGTTTGGGGATTGAACACCCCTGAGATATATGCTATGCCCTTGTGCTCTTCTGTTGGCTTCCCCGACTTACATTATGTCTAAACCTTTAAGAGAGTGGCAAAGTTCATTATCTCATTTTTAGCAGATTTGTCTTGGTCTAATTGAAAAGAAAAGAAGCAGCTGTCAGCTCCCGGGAGTGAAGCTGTGGAAAACAACTGCCTGAAAACTTAATGATATTGTCTTTGACAGCATATTTTCAGTAAATACCTCTTAACTTTTAAAAAGAAATCAGTGATCTTTTTAAGAAACATCTCATTTAAAAGTTTAACTGCTTTTTTAAAATCAAAGCCACAAAGGCTGTTGTACAGATAGAAAAACAGCTTGCATAAAACTCCACTTGGTAGAAATTAGTCATTTTGACATGTTGGAAATGCAGATCTGAAATTTATAGTAAAGGGAAGCTTTAATGGTAAATACCACTTACGAGTATTGTAGTCTATAGCATTCCAGCTGGGGCTGGGAATGTTTTGGATGAGTAATATGTCGTCATCGTAGAATCAGGAAGTGGGGGAATTGGAGGCTATATTTTTATAACAGAACTGTTTGGTAAGTTGACATCAGAGTTCTGTAAGTTAGCACTGGTCTGTCCAAAATGAATGAGTGTTTCTCCTGCAACCATTTAATTAAAGACAGGCAAGGGCTTTTTCATTTATTTATGTAGAGGCTCATTGCTTCAGAACAGAAGTTCTTTAAGGACACCAAAATTAAATTTCACTGCCTTTGTGCCCCCCTTGGACATGTTAAGACTGCATTTTACTTGCTGAAGTTAGGCAAAGGACTAGTGTTTTTAAAATGGCCCAGCGTTTTATGGTGCTGCATGTATGACAGTCCCTAATTACTTAGGGCTTTTTACAGGTCAAAACCAATACTGTACCTTTTCATTTCTACCCAAAAACTAATAGGCAGAGAACATAGGTGCCCTAGTATGTGCAGTCCAATCCCCGTTTGAGTGAATAGTAATTTCATAACTAGCTTCACTCTGTGATTTCTTTTAAGGTGTAACTTCATGTCAGGCATAGTCATACACCTGGAAAATGTTCGTTTTTGTTAAATCAATCAAATGAACACCATCAAGTGAAGTGGAGAAAATTTGCTGACAAAATTAGTTCCTTGACATTGACTGTGGTTGCATATGAAACAGATTAGCACTAGGCAGGGGTAGGAATGGCAGAGGATATAAATGCTTTAGAAAAGTGGATACTGAGATACTGTTTGAACTCTTCATGATGACAAGTTTTGTTAACTTCCATGTCTCCGCAACAAGGGGGGAAAAGCTTGTTTTTTTTCCAACTTACTCTTGTCGCTCATAAGTATAAACACAGTATGTGATATACTTTCTTAAGAGTTTTAAAACCTTAAGGGACTATCTGCTGCCCAAAGCGGAATACCAGGGAGGGAGTTGGTTATTTTGGACAGGAGCCTAGTGATGATCCACTTTTCACAGATCTCCAGGGAAGTGTTAGCCTCTTAATTTCACCAGGATACATACAAACCTCAAAGTTATTATCTGGCACTTGAACTGGCAACCAGTTTTACCATGTGTAAATAATTGTTACACTGTCTGTCTCAGTAGTACCCTGTAGTGGTGACTTGGGCAGATTATCTGTATGGTGTATTAGAAAGTATTGCCTCTCAGTCTGAAAAGTGTTGGCTTTTTTTTTTTAATTTGATCTCCAAGTTCAACTTCAGTTACCTTCAACTTCAGTTACCTTCAACTTTACTCTTAGCCATTGTCATAAAGGCAAGAATAAGAATTGTGCATAGCAAGTTTTAACATCAGTAGACAGGAATTGTCCACAACAAAATCTGTGGGAATTATATTTAATCATGCAACAGTAGGAACAGGTCTCTTTTCATGTTGGATGTATTTAAGCTGTATAATGAAGCTTAGTAGATACTACACCAGATATGGACCTGAGAGCTTAGTTCTGTTCCTTGCTCTGTCATTGGCCTGGGGGATGATTTACTGAACCCCGACGAGTACCTCTTTTGGGTTATTTAGAGCTATCAGGGTAAGAGCTCAGCATGCCCCATGCAACATATTGATTACAGTGACCACCGACGAGTTCGGAGTCAAGTGACAACTGGTACGCACCACTCCTGCTGGGATTCGTGACTAGTAATCATTACGAGATTTATCCCGCTTGGGAGCAGACTCCTTGGACTGAGTCCCTTGAGTGCCTGGTCCCCTGGGGTACACACAATTTGGACTGGTACTGTGCCAGCCTTTGTTGTGCAGCTGGGCAATCACTCTCTCCATCTTATAACTGCATGGCAAACAGTTTTGGCTAGCAGCATTGCTGACTAGCAAGCAGTCTGCTGAGGATATTGCATTTAAGCAAAGAGAGCCGCCAAGTGCCCACAAAGCACTCAGCAGTGGGGTAGAACACCCCAGTTGCACTGAGCCAAGGTCTGGTGGCCACCCCTCTCATCAGCTGTCTGTGGGAACCACGGGAAGATACTTGGCCCAGTCCTACTGCAACTATGTAACCAAACCAGAGCATTTCCCTCAAAAGAGACACCTCCTTAAGAGAGTCATAAGTGATTCAGTTCTATTCTCTGTGCTTTGGTTCCCCTATCTGTATAATGGGGAATAATGATACTGATTTCCTTTGTGAAATGCTTTAAAAAATCTACTGAAAAGAAGTACTCTCAAATGCATTTAGCTGGTAATTATTTTAACAAAAGCCTCAGAACTTCATAGCAATATTTAAGTGAAAAGAGATTCCAGTCAGATCTTATGTTAAGGACCCTTTGTTAAGGGTCTGGTTAAAGGAAAAAATAGAAGCACTGAAGGGAGCTTCTGAGAGACATGCATGATATTGCAGTCAGGGCTTGTGGAAGGCACAGATGTATAGCTTATACCAGGGCTCTCAACCTCTTTGCCTCCCCCACCGGGGCTGGATTCAGACCATGAGGCTCCTCCAGGCCATTTCTGGACCCATCCCCAGCAGCAAGGTGAGCAGCAGTGGCATTACCTCTTGCAGGTGCCTGAGTTGGCTCAGGAAGCTTCTTGAATTAGTGTTGCCACCTTCCCACTCTGGACTTTCCAGTACCTCCAGGAGTCCCTCTTGAATTTCCAGTCCCTCCTTCAGGAGGCTAAATGACATGGCTTCACAGGCCAGATCTGGTTAATGGTCTGTATGTTTGACACCCTTGGCCTATACCATGCAAAGCTCATATAATTTGTATAAAACCCTTTATTTTCAAATAAGTAACTTATGGGGTTGCTTTAAATCAGGGGTGCTCAAACTCTGACGTATTGCATCTAGCCATGGGGCTCCCTATGGGTTGGGAAATTTGGTGACAAGACAGCAGTGGCCATTCCCCCCTGCCAAATTCCCAAGGCCTATGTGGGCGGTCACAGCCAGGCTGCATCCCTTACCTCCCACCGGACTGGGCCATTTCCTCTGCCCCCCACATCTAGATTGGAGCCAGGCCACACCCTTCCCCATCCAGGGGCCAGGCTGGGGCTGAAGAACACCCCCTTTCCCTCTCTGCAGGGCCAAGTCAGTTCCCCCCCAACCGCATGGGACTGGGTTGGGCCAGGCCATATCCCATCCCAAACCCTGCCTCCTTCCCCCATCCCAAAAGACTGAGTCAAGCTCCCTGTGGAGCTGGGCTGCCGCACCCCTCCCCCCCAGCCTCTTCCATGTGGCCAGATGGGGCCTCCTGCCGCACATACAACCTTGGTCCACAAAGGTGAATGATTTAAGAGCAACTTTGCCTTACAAGTTCTGTAGCCTTGGCTCAATTTACGTGCTGCAGCCCAGCTACTACTGCCATACTGACACAAGGGCTTTGGCATAAAGCAGTGATTCTCAACCTTTTAGACTCAAGGCATCCCTGGATAGGCTTGAGGCACCCACTGGAAAATGCCAACTCTTATTTTTCACTCATTTTTTGCATACAGAAAAAAACTAGATCAATTCTTCTGTTGCAGAGAACTCAAAGACCACAACTATGGATTTTTTTTACATCTGTAGTGCAGGCTTAGATTTCTATTTGAAATTCTCAAACATTGCACCCTGGTTGAGAATCCCTGGCATAAAGAAACACTGGAGGTTTACAGATGTGGAGTCTGGCCCAGGTTCCAGCATACTGTTTTATCCAGTAATGCTCAATCTTTTGCTCTGCTGCCTCCTCCAACCCCATACCTCCTGGGGCTGGGCCCCAATGTCTCTGGATCAGGCCCCGGGCTGTCTCTGCATGTACATTCAGCTTGCTGTCTTACCCGCAGGGCTCCCCACAGGTCTGGAAATTTGGCAGTTACTACTCCCATCACCAAATTTTCAGGCACCTGGGTGCCCCTGTGCGCTGGATCTGCCCCATGGGCCAGTGGTTAAGCATCCCTGGCTTAATCCCTGCTGATCTAGTTAGAATTAATGTGTGTGATCTCTCAGCCCCTGGTCATGCATGCGTACTGAATGAACTCTTGGTGACACTGGCATCAGAGGCAGGTTACATAACCAGAAAAGGAGATGACTAAGCTGAGCTCAGTCTTTGATGTGGCAACCAAAACTTGAAAGCATCTAGTTCACTAACGTTTACCTGGCAGCAAAGTAGCAAAACTGTATTGGCAATGCACACTGACACTCAAACAGCAGGGTTCAGGATTTCTTATCGCTGCTCACGTCTCTTGCCTGCAGTATTCTGCACTTTCTGAGTTATCCACCCTCATACACTTTGCATTTACCATCACAGGAGCAACAGGGAACAGCAGTATGATATGACACTTATCAACAACCAAAAAAGGCAACCCAGAAACAATGTTTTCTCTAGCGTGTGACAGAGAAAGGGGCTGCCTTCAGCTTGGCATGCATTGCTTTAAGAGCATTTCCACCCCAGCTCATCATGACTAATATTCCATGCAGTCATGTTCCTATCTGTCAGTTCTCAGATGTGATTTCTGTGCAGCTGCAGGAAGAAACTCATTCATGCTGACAGCATACAGCAGAGGACATTTAAGTGGAGGGCATTGCTCTAATAAGTGAGGAAAGAAATGTGACTAGCAGAAGGGGAGGGTAGAGTTACGGTCAATTTTATAGAACCTCCTAGGACTCAAGTTATTGGTAGATCCACTTTTCAGGTGCTAAGAAAACCTGCTGGTTAAGAGGAATAGGAGTCTCTCTCTTTGGTAATGCAAAACTCTAGAGCTCTTAGTTCAGAGATGATACCATTTATTAGACCAAATAAAAAATTGCAAAATATTGTCTTTTCTGCATGTTTTCAGGCTCACATGCCTTTCCTCAGGCTCAGGGGAAAATAAAGATGGTAAAAAGTTCCCATAGGTAAGAAATAAAACTTCATTTTTGCACAAAGGAGCTGAAGATAGAAGTCTGTTCCTCTGTGTCCATGAGAGTGTCTTTGTGAGTTGTTCTTCATCTTCGAACCGAGTTCTAGAGTTTTGCATTTAGTTTTGTCTCGGACCAATACGGCTACCAAATACATCTCTCTTTCCTATTCATTTTTTTTCCTACTGTCTCTTGAAAAACAAGCAGGCAGCTTTCAGAGCTGATTTAAGTCCTTCATTTTCTGATGTAATATTTTAGTTCTGTTCAGCAGCCTGAGATAAAAAGAATTCTGGGATGAATACAACAGTTTGTGTGTAACATAACTAAAATGCCATGAATTGCTTTGGTGTTGAATCTGTATATTTACAAGTGGGTCTGCAAATTGTAGAGTCTCTTTAGTACCTTATCAGTTCAGAGCACTGAGCTGTATACTTGGAGAGATAATATGCATAGTCCATTTTAGGGAAAATTCATTTAACAGCATGGCTGAAACTGATTAGAGGTCAGTGTCCATTTTTGCTACTTTATGCTGCTAAAGGAGGGCCTGGAAAACACTAATTTATTGAAAAGGGAAAAATATCTGTTTTTATTTTTAAAATATCAAACCATGGCTTCCCTGACTTGCAAAAGGGTTTCTTTTGGGAAGGAAGGAGAAGGAAGAGAGGGGAAGTCTGGGAAGATGTGTGTTATAAGTTCTTGTAGTTCAATTGAAAATATTTCTGTCTCTCCCCAAGTCCTAGTTAGGAAGAATCATGGGGTGCCTATACATGTACTCGGGTGTGGGGGTTGGCAGGCATTTTAAATAGAGTGATTCCTGGAGAGCCGCTTTAATTAAAACGCCGCAACATCATGAGTATTAAGCTCCTGCTTGTTTAAAAATGGCAGTGGGATGTTTTAACTAAAGCTCATCTGACGAGCTTTAGTTAAAGCACCCCAGCGGCCCACAGGGGGGCTGTGGTGATGCTAGAGCATTCTAATTAGAGTGTGGAGCAGACTTGATTAATCATGTATAGGCACCCGTGTTTTTTAAGGATTTGGATGAGGACTTTAGTTCTCTGTTCTGCCTGGACTTCCTGATTTCCATCAGTCCAATGGCTGTTGAAATATTCTTTCTTCTCTCTAAATCATACCTCTGTATCTATAAAATGGCAATAATTTTTCATGGTTATTTGAAGAATAAATTAATTTAATTGTGAAAGATGGGGTGATGGCAGGAACTAGTGACAGATGAAGCACTGCTCTGCTGTGATTTGAGTGCTGAATGTTGACCTGGTTATCAGACATTTACTGTGACTCTATTGATCTAGTTTAAGTAAATAGATCAGGGCTAGGCCATGCCCCCTTCCCTCTGGGCCACTGAGCTAGGGCTGAGCTGTGTCCCCTTCTTTCCATCGGGCTAGGCCACACCTCTTCCCCCGCTACCTGCAAAGCCAGGCCATGCCCCCTTCCTCCTGCAGGGTTGGGCCATGCTCTCCCCTCCCCTCCACCTCCTATGGAACTGGATCAGGGCCAGGTCATGGCCCCTCCCCCCAAGAGGTCAGGTTGAGACCAGCCCAAGCCCCCTTCCACATGTGGCTGGATTGGGGCCAAGCTGCCCTCTTCCCTTCTCTGCACAGCTGGATGGGGCCCTGCCAGATCTGACCCCCAGAGGAATCAGACACTGCCCATCCAGCCCACCAGCCAGAAAAGTTGAGCACCATTGCAGTAAATGGCAGCTAAGTCCCCATGGAGTCAACACTTGTGCGTGAAAGCCATTGGCTCAGAGGTATGTGGCTTGAGTTCCTCATGTGAAGCCTTCTGAACTGTTTTGCTCAATTAATGCTTCAGCCCTTCTAACTATTTGCACGTACAGCCAAAATGCAGCCAAATTCATGCAAGCACCCTCCTTTTCTTTCTCCCTCGCAGGTCATGTTTAACGTTTTTTTGCCTCCACTTTGGTAACTGAGGATAATGACGCTCAGTAGCATAACTAGGAGCAGGTGAGCAGCAAACTAGCTCAATTGCCAGTTTTAGAGGGGGAGCCAGAATAACAGTTTCCAGCAGCTTGCAGCCACTGGTGTGTGGGGAGCTCATGTGGCGGTGGCAGCAACCTCCAGTGTGAGGGGACACTGCCACAGTGGCAGAAGCAGCCCCCACTCTGAAGAGGACTGGGTCATGGCGGTGGCAGCAGCAGACCCTGCTGTGAGGAGAGACCGCACTGTGGCAACTGGAGTCTTTTGAGTCCCTGGTGAGATTCTCCCCTGCCGCTTCTCTGGTCCTTGATGCAATACCCCCCTCCCCTGCCAGGGCACCAAAATTCCCACTGACATCTCTGATAACACCTATAGCTGCAAAGTTCCTAGAGATCGAGATAAAATGTGTTGCACAGGAATGACTAATCCTGTTTGTTTAATTGAGAGTTGCAAGGCCATGCAAAGAGTCTATCTTTGAGGGAAAATTTTAACCCCAGATCAAGGTTTCTACTTAGGCCTGCATTATGTTTAACAAAAGACACTGACATCAGAAAGGAAACCTACTGACTACTGTCTCTCATTAGCTGGGACATTTCTAGGCCCTGGATTGAATTTAATTCCATTCCATGCAAGTGCTGTGGTGGTCTGGATTTTTTTACACACTGCAGTTTACAGAGCTAGCACCAAAGTACTAAATTATTAAGCTAGTGCTTTAATGGAAACCCCTGCACAGGCTTAAATTGTTTCCACACTACTTGGCATTTCCTGCTCTGCTGGTTTGCATTTGGTTCTGTGCGTGAAAGGGCTGAGAGAGGAATCCACAGGGACGAACAGAGGCAAAAGCAAGGATTTCAACCTGAGAGCAATAGGAAGCAGGCTAAGAGAATGAAAGGTTAATGGATCCTGTTTGCAGCACTGGTGGAGGTGATATAAAAACTGCTTTTCAATCCCCAGGGCAATAAAGCAGACACATGTTGTTTTAGTGCTATTTGTAACTTGGATTTCTTAGTAAAATATTTTCTTTCCTGCCAGTTTTTTTCTCCCCTTGATTTCTTCCCCAGTGTTTGAAAAGGAGTCCGTGTATGCATACAAACATAACTCCCTCTATTTTTTTTTTTTTTAAGCTTTGCCATGCTTGGACAAAATCAGCTGAGTTCAATGCTCATTTTAGCAAACCTTTGTCTTAGGTCATCACCCCCCAGATGCACAACCCAGACTTAAGAACAGCCAAAGAACTCTTCCTACTCACTTCATGCTAGTGGATGCTGGAGTGGGACATCAGTTGTACATGTGGTTTGCAGTACCACAAATGGCACACAGGGCATATGAACACATTTGAATGTGCACACATGCTAATTTGCAGTCCAGTAGGGGTTTTTTTTCTTTTGACACCAGGAGATCCTGATGTAAAAAACCAAAAATGGCCACTAAAAAAAGCGGTGTGGTGCATGCGGCAGCAGCGTACAGTACCAGGAAGGGAGTCCGGCCAGCTGCTGGCCAGGCCCTGAGCACCCAGATCGCAGCCGCTGCATGCCAGAGTGCACGTGCAGGGGCATGCCTGGGGACAAATAGCAACAGCAAAAATATGTGCCGCTCCTGTTTGTCCTATAAGGAATGCATGTGTGCGCTCATGGGAATGCACCCAGTTATTTCAAACGAGTTACCTTGGTTAAATCTGTCCATACTAACCAGCAGTATTTGCTGCCAGTTGCGGGGAGGGGGATGAGAGAGAGATTGTCTTCTCATAAAAATGCCTTTACCTCCCACTGTTTGCAGTCATGTGACTAGATAATAGAAACGCTTTACAGGTACACTGGCAATTTGTCTCACTGTGGGAGCTTGAAATGAAATGCTGGTATTTAAAGCAGAAGACCAATGGTCTAAAGCAAAGCAAAGCCATCACACTGGGTTTTTCTTATCCTTAGCTAGTTGCTAACACTAACATTTTCTTTAGTTACAACTGTGTTCCCTGAAGTCAGGATAAAATATGTCCAGAGATCTGTCCTCCTTCAGTTCATGATTGTGAGATCCCACTTACCAGTGCTATGTGCTGGGAGCAAGTCTTTTGCCCAAGCACTCAGAAATACCAGAGTTTGAACAGCCAGCAGAGCATGTGATTATAGAGCTTGGTATTTGGCGTTTCTGAGGGTTTGGAATATAACTGGAATACAATGGCTGTGAATGAGAGATGTATTCACTAAATCGTTCAATACATTAAATGATTAAAAAATATGACATAACCTGTCATGCATCCATTATAAATGGCTAACAGCTGGAACTTTTAAGAGGCTTCAAATACAAAAATGTTGTTGACTAGATGGTTGGAAAGAGATGATGCATTTTGAATTACAAAAATTGCCCTTTGTACAGAATAATAGTAACTTTGATTACAGTTGCACTTTGATTAGACTATGGTTGCATTTTGATTAATTGCTAGTGTGCTTGCATTGCCACAAGAGCAACAGCAAAATCAATCTACTTTTAATATACCATTGAAGTGTGGGGGGAGGGTCTTAATACCTTCATTTTTAGAATTCTGGTACATTACTGACAGTAGTAACGCACCACAGATATCCATCAACGCATGAAGCTTCCACTTAATGGTAGTTGTAGGTATCAAAATAGTGCAACCACACTGTAATTATGCAGTAGAGTGGCTCAACATAATTATACTCACAGTATGTAGAAGGTGTACCCAAAAACCATACTCTCAACACATGCTTTTAAATGAAAGTGGTAATTGCACCTGGGTTTTGATAATTTAGGGGACTGATTTAGAGTTTAGAAATTTCATCACGTGATGCAGGGGAAGACTGGCTGTGTTTATAATATTTTGTAGATCAAATCAGCAATCAGGATGCAAAACAGCGTTCAGGCCATAAGTGATCACACAACCACTATGTTAGGTAGCTATATGGGTACGATTATAATCACCAAAGAAGTTTCTTTTAATTGCTACTGCACAATAAAATGACTTCATACTATTAATGACCATTTTAAAACTCTATGCCTAGCCCAGGGGCACTTGGCAATCTTTAGCCTAATGTGGGTCTTTTTTGTGTGTTAAACAGATGGATGTTTCTGTGGAAACTCTGTACGGCTTCATGCAGGAACGCCAGAAAAGGTATGCCAAGTATGCAGAGCAGATTCAGAAGGTCAATGAGATGTCTGCCATCCTCCGCCGCATACAGATGGGCATCGACCAGACAGTCCCACTTATGGAGAGGCTGAACAGCATGCTGCCTGAGAATGAGAGGCTGGAGCCCTTCAGCATGAAACCGGATCAGGAGCTTAAGTCCTAGTTGCCCCAGACTCCTCTTCCTCACCTTCTCATTCTAGCATCCAGAGTGAGGACATGCTTCCAGTAAGTTTGATTGGCAGCCTTTTGGAACAGACAGCACTGCTGCCTGACTCTTTGCCAGGGCTTTGAGAAGAGACCTGCGACATTGGCAGAACTGAACTGAAACAGTGTGGCCAGCAATAAAGGAGCTGCCTACTCTGGTTGTTCCGAGAAGAAAAATAAACTTTCTTCATCAGAGCCTCCAGCAACACCACTCATATTGAAACATTTACTTTGTTCCTGTTACTAGACTTGGTCTCAGGGAGGAGCAATCCTTTCATCTGTTCTTTTATTAGAAAAATTCAAAGGGATACTGGATGCAATAAACCTAATTTACTTTCTATGCCGCTGGGGATTTAGACACGTAGATTTCTGGTAGATATTTATGAGATCCCTTGGCTTTGGTAATATGTTATAGGTGAAAATGTGGAGCTAGGAACTAGCTTGTTACCCCTGCCTATGATCGTAATTAACATAGCTTGTGTGGCAGGGAAGGGCTTTACCATCTCCTTCCTCAAGGCATCTGTTTTTACAGGCTCACTAATTTATGAGGCTGTAAATGAATAACTTCCAGCAAATAACTTCTGTGGTGGCGGTGTAATACAGGCTCAACATGCCCATGTTGTGACAGGGATCTGGGACAATTGCTCTAGCCCACAATGAGCCTGTCTGAACCTTAGCAAACTTCTAATTGACTGTGAAGAGATGGCAGGCTGGTCAAGTAGTTTTGCTGATCAGAGAATATAGCTCTTTCAGTATCTTAAGAAAGGGAGATTGAGGTGTCTGTAGAGCTTGGTGCATTGGCTCAGCTGCCATCATTCAACGAACAGTCATGAATGCAGTGTTTTATGACTAAAACCACACAGTCCTTTGGGATTGTGCTCAGTTAAATGTTCCAAATGCACCAGGACATTCTTACTTTTATTCCAAACACAGGGCAGCTCTGGCAGGACGGCCACTTGTGAGAGCACTAGACAAAGTTTCAGGGGACTTGGGTTCTATCCTCTGCTCTGCCCCAGGCCGCTTGGGTGAGCTTTGGCAGGTCATCTCAGCCACTAGAGTCATGACATCTCCATCTGTAAAACTGTGCTAATGCTTCTTGACTCACCTTTGCTGCAAAATGCTTTGAGGTTAGTAGATGAATCTGTAGGACCTAAACCCGAGTTTACCCACAGCAAGGAGTCCTGAGGCAGCATCTGACTCCTGCTGGGAGGCTTTTGAATGCTACTAATTCAAAGAACAGCTTGATTTGAGATGGCCTGTGGTAGCTATCTTCCATGTATGGAACAAGGTTAGATAATTTACCCAGGGCGTGTCTACATGTGTATCGGATTGTGTAGTTGTTACTGCGTAGTCATTTAGTACCTGCTTAAGTACTAGCATTATTGCACAGTCCTGATGCCCACATTTTTTTTCTCAAGCTACTGCACAGTAGCCTCAGCATCATGGTTCGTGCATGCCAATGCCACCTCACCACAGCAATGAGCTACGACGACATAGCTCATCGCTACAGTGACACAGCTTCTTGTGTAGATGTGCCCCCAGAGAACGTAGAATACCTCCTCTGGGTCTACCTGAGCAGTAAATAGCAGAGCAGCCTTCTGGTAATGCTGTTTGTTCACTGAACAGCACATAGTGTCCAGCTTCTGTTGTTTCCTTGCTCAAGGCCATGTGCTCAGGAACTAGCATCCATATTGTAGGCCATAGCCTGCTTTGATTTCTCTTTGCAAACATGGTAGCGGTTGCTTTGCCAGGACCCTCTAAGCACTGGCTAGAAAAGGAGTTCTTTGGAAATGAGGATTTTTGTAGCAGCTCTGTCTGAGGAACAACAAGAGTTTGCCAAACTTGAAGTAACTGAAGTAACCTGAACACATCAGGTAAAGGGAGTACCAGGGGGCCTAATTCTCCATGTACCCTATTTACATACAAGTCAAATGGGTGCAAACTTCAGTTCTTCCCTTGCCTTACCCACACATTGGGTTTTACATTTTTACACCTGCTTTGTGCAAGTGTTAATGGCTAGTGGTGTTTCAAGGCAATGGCCTCACGGTCTTGAGCTGTTTCCTAGATTTAGGAAACTTAAAAGCCAGAAATATTTTACACCATCTCTGTGGTGGTGGTATCCATGCTAACTTGTAAAGCACTGTGACAAGATCTGTTAGCATGAACCTTGGGCATCATTTCCTGCTCTCTGTGATCTAATCCTGTTATCAGATGTTTCACCCCATGTGCAGCTTCAGGTAGCAGCCATGTTTTCTGAAATCAGCCTGACCTTCAGATGTTTCCTCCTTTGCCAGTAGATACTGGTCTGAGGCCTAGGCTGGTTGTCAGCCAGTGAAAAGATGAGTAATAGGTATCCCACAACTCTGTAGAGCTAAGAACTGGAGGCTTATGCCACGGGCATGGTCTTGAGAGGTGGGAGCCTAAACTGAGTTAGATCACTATTAGAAGATAATATAGTAAACTTTCTCCCATTGAGTTCCAGGCAGTTGGACTCATGGTATTAAGATACTATTATATTGAAGGAGCAATGTATCCTATAGCTCTGCAGTTAATTCTGTCACTAAACAAGTGCATATACACTCACTATTTCCTATCTTAGTGCTTTGCAAACCTGACTTTACAGCAGAGTTTAGGTGGTAGCTTGAATATTACCCCCATTTTTACCATTGTGGGAACTAAGGAAGTAATCCAGCTTTGCCACAGTGAGCAGCTTCCTAATTTGTGAGTGGTTGCCATGAAACATCTAGCCACAAGGCTGGTAATGAAAAAATATTTATGGGTAGGGATCCCATCTTGTGGATCCCTGGGTGCTGCTGAGTAGCCTGTGAGTGCTATCTAAATAGTAAGGAAACACAGGAAAGAGGGGCTCAGCATTGGGTATGAAAGTAAAGTATTAAACACTACTAGTTTAACTGGAAGGAAATTACATAGTTGGGTCCCAGTGACAAACTTTTTCAAAGGCTTTTACATAAATATTTGTCACAAGTCAACAGGTGACAAGAATCATCTCTGCTTAATATTAGTTCTGTAAACTGTCAGGTAACATCTCTCTGTTCTATAAATAATGAGTCAATCACTAGTCTCCATCACTAATGCTTATTACCCAGAAGTCTTTAGACCATTTGCCAAGGGATGGGCAGTTATCATCTTCCACAAGTTGCCTGGTGGCACTTTTTCTTTACTTGCTGCCCTTTCCAGTCTATTCCACAACCTGCTTCTCCAAGTCATCTCAAATGCCTGCAGTGCCTGATGGGACAGGCATGCTGTTCTCTCCTTTGTCGTTTCAGACAAGAGTTGGCTTGTAATTCAACTTACTTCCTGTTAATGCTTTTCTAAACCCACCAGACCTCTCTCTACTTTGTGGTGCTCTTTTATGTCATGAAAACCCCCTGGCCAGCACCAGTGAAAAAGATGCAGCCCTATGGCCCTGACATTGGCTGCACTCAGAGGTGAGCGACAAAAGGAAAAATAAATAGGTTTGCCCTTCTTCACTGCTTTCTGTCGTAAAAGGGGCAGAGCACTGAAACCTGGGTGCATTGTTTATAACATTAAAACTTAATTGGCCCAAACTCATTAGATGCTTTGGAGAACAGTTCTTACTATAAGATTTAGCTCCATGCTCCAGGGATGCTAAGAACTAAGTCTCTATTTCTACAACAAAAACTGCATGGATTATCCTAATGATAGCAGAGGTAAAAAAGGTGTTTTTTCTTTTCTTTTAAAGTAATGATGGTGGGGTGGGGTCATTTTACAGCAAAAAGGCACAAACACCTTTACTGTCCCCTTTTGGCAGCAAGAACCTACTTCTCTCCTTCGTCAGAGGGGTCAAGGTGATTGGGCCTTTTGAAACCATCATAATCTTTCACTCTTTTCCTGTGTTGACTCAAGCCTGCTTTAATGAAAACTGTATGCTTGTACGACTTAGTTCAGGGCTATACTTTCTGCTTTATTGCTGCACTGATAATGGCCTGTGTTATAGCTATCAATACTGCTCCTTGGGGTGGGGTTTTTCCATGAGTTGGTCTTGCTTTCCACAGTCCAGCTAGATGCCCAAAGCTGTTATCTTCTCCTTCTCCCTGGTCCCCCTGCCCCCATTTTAAATGGCTTCTAAAGTCATGAGCAGAGGGTTGAACTAGATGACCTCCTGAGGTCCCTTCCAGCCCCACTTTTCTATGATTCTATAACTTGGCTTTCTTCTTGCACCCAGTGGTGCTGCTTTTCTCTTTCATTCCTCTTCTCCTTCCTCAGCAAGTCCTCTCACATAAGATGTGTGTGTCAATTAGTCTGGCCCTGCCTCAGAAACATGTCAACAAGCATTCTCAAGGAATGAAGTCAGTGGTCTCCTTCTAGGAGTCTTTCCTGATTCCAGTGGAGTCCTGTTTGAATGAGCGATATGATACCTGTGTTAAGCAGTGAGAGTTTGGTTCAGTTCTTTAACGTCTTGGAGCGTGGTGGGGGAAGGAGAGAAGAGGCTTGTCTGACTTTCAGCTGCAGTCCATGTCCCAGCTTTTTCCAGTGTGATAATTACAATGAGAATATTGAACTGCTTTGAACGTAGTGAAAAGAGCTGAGAGTAGTTGGAGAGGCACTAGCTGCTGGTGCAAGAACAGCCTGGTACTTCTTCATGTGTCCTATTCCATCCCTCTATGGTTCCTTCTCCTCCTCCTCAGTCTGCTTGAGAGCTGTGTGCTTAGTAGTTCTGCCCCTGCTCTTCTCAGCTTTATGTAAAGAGTTTCGGTGCTGAGTTCACAGCAGTGGGTTTCAGTTAGGGCTTGGGATTGCTGCTGATGAGCTTGAAGTCTTGAATGAGCAGCACTTTCTGTCATAAGCCTCTCCCCTTGTTAGCCTGTGTTCAGGGACACAGCCAGTGACAGCCACTAACTATCTTGTTCCTATTTTCTCCTTAAACTGGATGGGCCATTGTTGCTTCTAAATGTGAGGAAGAACAACCTTCCCATTGTTAACTGAGGTCTTCAGGGTCCTAAATAAGCATCATTAGGTTCCCTGCTCTAACACAGACTTCTTCTAGCTTGGGCCTAAGTCTTAATTTTCAGTTGCCTGCCTCTTTCCCATCTATAAAATGAGGCTAATAGCATTGCCCAACTTCACAGAGGTGTGTAAGGCTAATTAAAGACACAGTCTTGAGCACTACTTGGGGATTTTTCTCAGAGCTGTCCAAAGCTGGGGTAGCTTACATATTTAATGGGAGGGTGGAAGGGGTACTGCCTATCCTCCAGTTCATTGTGAATAGTTGTTTACTCCTGGTGAAAAGCAGCTTCCTTCAGTGAAAAGCAGCAGGAAGATGCTCTCCCTCTGGGCTGGTGTCTAAGGTCATTCTCAAGTCTCCATAACCCAGGAGATGACCTTGGCTTGAAATAGTTACTGTGTTTGTCACTGTTTTTGTTTTCAGTAATAAAGAAGAATGTATGATTCACACTGGAATCTCCTTTTAGGCTGACTGTTTTTGGGGGGGGGGGGAAATACCCTTGGTTTTAGAAGGTACTTGATTGTGTTATGTATCTTATGATTATTTAAAAAGTAACAGTCTCATTCTGCAAGCTAGCTTGAGTTGAGCTGTGAATATTATATTATCTAAAGGCCCTATGCACTAAATCACTGAAGGATAGGAAAGGGTTGTAGGTTACAGAAAGTTTCAGCAGTCAAATGTATTTCAAGAAAAGCTGGGTTTTGGAATCAGCTTTTCAGCAGATATACCCATTTCTCCAGGAACCAATATCAGCTTCTGCTGAAAAGCAAGAAGTGTGATATTGCCATTTGGTTCACAAAACACAGCTTTAAAACACATCATCACTGTAATAGCCTTCTCTTGGTAATAATAAAAAATTATCAATAAGTGAGTTTAGAGGCAACAGTTTCACCATTAACCTGCTGGACTCAAACAGAGGAGGAAACCCTTTGTACCATCCCTATATCCTACTGCCATGCATGTGTATGGTTTCCATTTCACTAAGGCCCTCTGCGTAGTGGAAGGGAGGGTTTGCCTCTGAAAGGCATTTGGGGTAAGATAAATGAGTAAGGACAAAGGATAATGCTCTGGGAGCATACTCATACCTGGAACTGTGAGCAGCAGCCTCTATCCAAACCATCTCCCATGCTGCAGCAGATCTTCCTATTCAAGAGGAAAACAGCTCTGGCCTAGTGCTGTTTCACATTATTCACAAGCCTGGAAGCGAGCATCAAGGGGCTGAAATGCATCCTAAACCATGTACCCAGTCACCCAAAGAGGGAAGGCAGTCCTATGTGGTCATACAGAACCCCGGTGATAGCCATAGGAGCTTCTCCATAGGACATCACAATGTCAAGATTGACTCATATAGAATCAACTGCAAATTTGGGGCCTTAGTTTGATCTGCTTCCCCTGTCACCATCCAAGCAGAAAACTTAGTCAAAAGATCTGTTACCTAACTACCAGAGTTTACTTTTGATGGGTGCATACAATGCTATTACAACTCTACCATCCTGGATCCCAAGTAGGAACTGGAATCATGCCTACCAAAATGACTAATTGCCAGCACTTCCCTCTAACAGGACAGCTTCCAGTCTTCCAGCCTGTTTCGCAGCAGTTGATAATAGTATAGTTACATTCCAGCTGACCCAAAAACAAAGCAAAGAAACCCAGCACTTTATTGGAAGGAGTGGAACTGCACAATGCTCAAAATAGCCCCCACTTTCTCTTTTATTTATAATAGTTGTCCTTAAAATCCAGACAGCGCAAAATAATTAAGACTCGGCTGAAGTAACTTTCGCGTACTTTGCAGTGATGATTTCATCTGGAGTACGCAGAAGGTACTGCTTGGTTTAATTTCAGACATGGAACAGAGTTTTGTAGTGTGGAACTAAGCCGATTCTAATGAATCCTAAAGTTTGCATTTTTATGAGAAGTTTGGTGGTATTATATACAACAGCATTATAACAATGGATGTTTTACCTCAGGGGGCTATTAAAAATTTTAACATAGATGCTAGTTTGGGCAGGGATTTAAGGAAATAAGATGTATTTTGTGAGTACAGAAAGCTGTTGAACTTAATGTCAGATAAGTTAGTTTTTGCTAAGCTTTAAACAGCTTGATATACAGCATAGTGGATTTCATGCAAGATCACCTTGGGTAGAGCTTTCATAAATGTTCAGCATGGGGTCAGTCTGTACCTACTGAAGAGGATTAAAGTAAAAACCAAGGAGCGAATGCTTTGGAAAGTGCCAGCCATGGTTAGAGACAGTCAAATCGAACAGGCACTAGCTATCAAATGATGTCCTATAGTCACTGCATTCATAATTAACAGTAGAGACAAATCACCACTTTTACTTATTTGCGTCTTTGACACTTGAGCTTTTCCTGCCCAAATACATCTTTGGAGAAGTCTGTCAACACTAGAAGGGGAAAGCTGGGGAAGGGGAGGGGAGAAAGCAAGGGAAGAGTTTGTCAAGAAATAGTTACTTACCACTCGTCCTGAAATTTGTTGGGCAACCTGGTAGGTTAATCAGTTTTAAGTTTTTTGCACTCCACTGTACCAGATTTGCTCTGCATTATATATCTGTTATGCAGTGAACCACCTTGCAGTTGGCCATTAGCTGAAACTATGTAAAGAACCAATGCATTTCCTAATTATTTTAGAAGTTCGGTGGCACTGTGAGGCGGCAGAATTGAGCACAATATTAAAACTGGTTGGTGGTGGTAGATGATATAACTGACAATATTTGTCTTTTTTCAGCACCTGCTGCCAGTGTGCCAATTAGAGATGGTTTTGGCTGTCTTCCTGATAGCAGGGGTGCTTTGGGGAGAGGAGCAGAGGCATGCAAAGTTGGTGAGAGGAAGGGGAGAAAGATAAGCCTGCTCACTGAAAGCAGACTCCTCAGAAATAGACCTTAAAAGGGAACAAGGAGTACTTTATTTTTCTATGTCTATCAGAACTGGACTGATTGGGGCCAGGCTGAAATGGAGACTTTACTTAAAATGCAAGACCTTGATGCAGTCTAGTGTGATGTTACATTTACTTACTTTCTTTTCCCCTTTAGTAGACTTGAGCTTTTATTCAGCGCTTGTGCTTGCTTTCTGTAAATGAGACAAAAGGTTATGCTTGCTGGTCACTTGTGCTGTTGGTGGGCAATTGTGCTGTTCTTTAAATGAAGAAAAGAGTGATAATTCTGGCTTCCCTTTCCTTCTGCATCTTTTGTCCATTAAATAAAGATCTGCAGTTTATACTATTACTTTTAAGTTTTGGGATTTAATGAGACATTACTAAAAGCCTTGCAAAAATGGGTTTGTAGTGGCAGTAGAGAGGCAGGTGACAGTGCTTGTTACCAGCTTGTGGGTCAAAACTAGTTGGTGCTGTATTCCTGTACAATCTCAGCTTCATCAAGAGACATCAGCACACTAGTACATGTAATAACTCTCCATGCTTAAGAGGGACACAGTAAACATGCCCACACTCCCTTCAACTGCAACTCCCCCCTCAGCATGTAAAGTTGGTTTCTCCAATTACCGGCACTGTTAGACTCGAGTTCTTTCTGCTAGCTTTGTTTAGCAAGTAAAGTTTGTCCCTGTAATTTAAGCAGTTTGAAATATTTGTAAAACAGCTGTGCTGTTGCCTTGCAGCAAACACTCAGTTGATCACTTGGGAACTGGATTATTGCCTTGTAAAGCAGAACCACAGTACAACTGTGCTTGATAATAGCAGACCATTTAAAGGTTAATGCAGAGACAGCAACAGCTACTGTTCGAATTGGGAGAAGGTGTGATGAACAGAAATAGGCAGGGTAGGGTGACTGAAACTGCAGAGTCACTTCCGATTCCTGGGGGCTACTAAGCTCAAGGAAGGCAGCTAAGTATTTGTTTGGACACTGCAAAAAAACTACCCATTAATTCATCACTATGGCTGCTGACAGATGTGAAACCCCCCCCCCCCCCCCAATAAATAGTGCTTTCCTGGAAGAGGAAGTGCGTTAGTTTGACCCGGCTGCCCAGTGGCTATGGATCACGCGCTTCAGTGGGGCTTTTTGGTGTTTTTATCCAAAGCTGATTCAATCAGCTACTAGATAAAAGCGCCAGAAAGTCCCACTGAAGTGCACAATCCAAACAGATGCTGGCAAGCCAGGCTGAAGTAACATGCCACCTCTTCTAGGCATGTGCTGTGCTTGAGCGCAGGGGCACGCTGAGCTTAAAGTGCTGTTTTTTTTGGGTTTTTTTCATGTTGGTAAGCAGCCTACATGACAATCAGTAGCAGCTACAAAGAGTGGCAACATACCATATGGACACTCCTGGTATTGTATTTTAAGCTGGACGTGGCATGTATGTTCTACAGCTGATTATAAACAGCTCTTCTCAGCCATTCTATATAAACAGGTACCACGTCCAATTTTATTTCATCATAACGTACAAGTAATGCTCATAACACAAGATGAGAAACTCACACCTCTTTGAACCATTTAAACAGCTTGCCATACGCCAAAAGAACATTATATTCAAATTAAAACATGTACACATTTCTTCCCCCCATCCTCCACCTCACTTTCCAAACTTCTTAAACCATTTCCAGCATCATTCAGGTACAAATGAGATAGGGTACCAGCCACCCACAGACCAGACAAGCTCCAGGCTCTCTTCTCCACCATGTGCTTAAAAGGACCCAGCCTACACAAGTGCTGAGCCTTTAGCACCCTGTCCTTGCTTCACCGATTCAGAGGATGCTAGAAATCAAGAGAAGTCAAGCCCAGATTTCAGCTGCAAAAGAGTTTTTCTTCTCTGTTAGGGATTTCTTTAAATACTTTAATTTCTATAAATTGTGCACATACAGTGTGTGTACAGGCTAAAACAGTTGTCAGAGTCATTTTCACTTGATATATCAGCATACAGTGGCAATATGCTTAAATGGAGAGCCAAGACCCGTCTTACTTTGCAATGTGGTATCAACCTACCCCTGACCCAAACCACCCTCTCTCCCTGCATTTCATACACATGGAACAAATGAATCTTATATGTTCAACCACTTCTGTTGCTGTCTCTCTTGTCTCTCTCATGCTCCTTAGGATCAAGTTAATCAACTTTGTAGCTTTCTCTCAGTACTAGTTTTAAACAGTCCACCATAGGAAATTGAAGTCACATCCTAGCCACAAAGAGAAAAACAAAAAACAAAAACAAAAAAAACCCCAAAACAAAACCATGACAGACAGACAGACAAAATCCTGTCCTTTTTTCGATATAGTAAAACCTGAGATTTGAGTCACCATCTAGCTACACTTACAGTAAAACAAAACAAGCCGCTGACTTATTTAGGGCTTCAGTGACTACCAGATCTTTGCTGAAAAAACCTTAGCCAACATCTTCAAAAAGCAGTTAAGTCATAGTTTATTATACTTGTTTTATATTTTCAGCTGCCTGCACTGAAATTGTACAAACATTGCAGCCCACATCTCTCTCCTGCCCCTCAACACCCACAATGCCACGTATGCACTGAAAGACACTGGCAAAGATATAAAGAATTATCATGTGTCAATGCAGGACTGAACAATGAAGCATAATATTGGGCCTCTGTTGTTGTTAATTCCTCACAAGATTTACAGCAACTCACAGAGTGGCCTGGGGAAGTGGCAGCCAGCATCCCACAGGAATCATGGGCTGGAGCAAAAACAGTGGTTTTTCTCCCTTGCCAAGCAAAAACACAATGCTGAAGGCACCCTGAAAGTGTCCCTGCCCCCTCTGCCAGCAGGGACATGTCAAGAGAATCCCTAAATGAGATATTCTTGATGCGTCTTTGCCTCTAAAAAGAGTGACCAGCCAGCAACAAGGATGGCAGTCTCAGGGTCTGGGATCCTTACCATCAGTAATACCATATTTTATTAGCACATCAGGGAAAAAAAACAAAAAACAAAACTAGCCTTGGGACCCAGAACAACACTGGCCCAATGGGGACTGCTTTAGGATAGAGTGCTGGAAGTAAACACATTTTCCATTAAAGAAATAACATTTGGAGGGGGCGGGGGCGGGGGGGGGAAAGAGCTTAATGTTGTGTTCTATCCTGGACCATTCAGGCTAGTAGGGCTTCTTTCTGTCAAAATACAAAAAATTGGTATTAACAACTGAAGTCAGTTGATATGACGGACTGAGGATGTGCAAGGGGAGTTTATCCACGTAAAAATCTTTTGGGCTTGGGCAACATTGTGGAATACATTGCCCACCTCCTAAACAGTGTGGGAGAAAAGTATCAACCTTCCCCTTCCCTCCTCTATTTGCACCCAGCATTAACTACTCTGCCAGCCACCAAGTAATTCAGTTCCTTTTTCTAATCTCACCTTTAGAGATAAACAGGTCTACCCCTCAAAAGCCAGTTTTCCAATGTCATATCCAATGTCAAAAACCCCTCTCTATTTTTCATTTAAAAATCAAGAGGGTAGTTGGCCTATTTTGAGAAGATGGATTTTTAACCACTTTTCTCAGCTAACTGAAAAACAAAAAAAATCCTGTGCATAGACAGCTTGAAATCAACCTCAAAACATGGCTAGTCATCTACTTATTCACATTGCTTATGACCCAACACCCAGAGGCCAGCAATTATGAAAGCCCTAGGTTTATTTTTTGAGGTACTGTTTTTTCCCCCCCCTCTACAGCAGCTCCCTATCCAGTCACCTAAATCCTGTCCATTAGAATGATAGTTACATCAGTATGTACATTGTCTCAACTTGGTTTTCAGACCAGCCTTACTGTGATTGGTCACTTATTTTTTTTGGATTCACTACTAGTCACTGTCCTGAAGAAAAATAGTCTCCCTCTAGAAGTTGGCTCAGTCTCAGGGCTAAGGTGCATTGTTGAAGATTTGGGGAGCAGGGGGAGAGGAAAGAACTAGCTTTGCTTTTTAGTAATGTGTCTCAGTGGAGCCAAGGAGATGGCCTGCTGCCAAGAAAGCTTCCTTTGAACAAAAGGGTTTCAAGGATGTGCAATTCATCGCATATTTAAAACAAAAACAAACAAACAAACAAAATCGCTTTACCTGTTAGGCAAACAAACAAAAATACCAAAAATTACCAAAAAACCCCCAACCTTTTGAAACATCTGCCCATCCACTTTTAGGGGAGGGGGAGAAAAAAAGATGACAGTCAGACCAGATCCTATTCCACCAAATAGGCCTAAGGACAATCCCATTCCATCCCTCTGGAGTCCCTGCAAAGCCATTACCTCATCTCCTGTCATAATACACCATCCCCTTAGGAGTGAGGATGATGATGATCCACCCACCTTTGCATTTGCAATATTTCTAGAGAATTCAAACCTGGTGGAACTGAATCCCACGTAGGCACCCACCAAGTGGAACGTGATCTGGCCGTTGGCTCCCCAGTGCGGATATTAGTTTGTTATATCTTATATAGATAGAAATCTATTCACTGCCGTCACACTGAAGCCCCACTCCTTTTTAACCAAAAAAAAAAAAAAAATTCAGATTTACAGGGAAATTATTTTAAACAACAAGGACACCAACTCAGCTATATGGTCACGGCTGCCTGTCATTGCTCAGGACACTTCAATGATTTCCATGCTGCCTGAAAAGCTTGACTGGCTGCCCACTTTCCCCAGTTCCTCACGGGATCTGGTGTCTGACATGATGCTCTCCCCAAATTCCATCTGGCAGCTCCGTCGCTTGAACTGCTTCTCGAAGGAGCTCTCCTCATGCCAGCTGCGCCTCGAATCACCTCTGTCACTCTGTTTCTGCCTCCTGCGCACAGCACAGGCTTGGTCGCAACCAGTGGGCAGCTGGCTGCAGCTGTAGGCCGAGTAAGTGGCACTGCTCCCATATAGAGCAGATGCTGAATAGAAGTGTGAGGCTTCTGTAGCGAAATACCAGCTGTTGGTGAGGGATGTGGTGGAGGTCTGAGGTGGTAAGATATCAGAGTGCCAGCCTTTGAGGCCTAGCCCAGCAGCAGACTTTGCCAAGTGCTGCTGACTTGTGGAAAGGCCAAAGAGGAAGTTTGTTCTATAGTTGTCTTCCATGCTCCCACTCCGATGCAGTGGGTACAGAAGCGACCGCTGGGCGGTGCTGGAGTTGCTGCTGGGCCTTCCCATGTGCTGCCGCTTGTTCTGGCTGTCCGGCTGCCAGGCATTCTGGGATTTCTCAGGAGGATCGGCTTCCTCTTTATCAGGGCTGGTCTCGGGTGTCTGCTCCGAAACTTCCTGGACAGGGGAGAACTGGCACGGCTTGCTGCTGCCGTCTAAAGCCGTTGAATGTTTGTAATACTCCAGAGCATCCTCTGACGAGGCAAAGCCCTGCACTGATGCAGTCACACAGCTGCTGCTTGTTGAGTAGGACACTGACTTGATATCCAAAGAAAATGAGCGCTTCAGTTTATTGCTGTCCTCTACCTTGTCCAGAGACACGTGGAGTCCATTTAGGCCCTGTACCAGCGAGCTATCCTCTAAAGACACCAAGTGCGAGCACGAAAGACTTCCGGAGTCCAGTGGCTTCTGTTCTGCAGGCCCAGAGGTAGAGTTAGTGCAGAGCTGAGTAGGGGAGGCGCCACTGCTCTGGCCACTGTCTGGGATCAGTCCGTGCTCGCTGCTTTTTTCCAAATGCAACAGCTTCAACTTGCTGACTGGGCCAGGCTGCCCAGCCTGGGTCTTTATCTTCCTCTCAAAGTCCAAAAGCTGACCCAGAAAATTGAAGTTGGGGGAAATGGTTGGTCTTTTCTCTTTCACAAACCTAGAAAAAGGGGGGAAAAGGGGAGAAAAAAAAAAAAAGAAGGAAAGAATTATTTTAAGACCTTTCTCTTCCCATGAAGCACTCCAGGCTTATAGCTCTGGTTGGGTCCTGTTCAGGTCCTTGTGTTCCAGTTCAGTGGAATGCAGGTATTCAATAGCTGGGAAAGCAAGGAGAGCAATGGCTTGATTGGGATGACTCAAAGGCAAGCAGCTAGATACCTCCCACAAATTTTTCCTCACAAATTAGAGCACTTTTCTCAAAGGTTACTGGAAGAGGGAGAAGTGGGGTTCTTCCTTGAACCCCTCCATTATACATGAGGCATAAGAGGAATGAAAAGGAGTCCTTGTATTTTTTTTTTATTTTTTTTTTTAAACTTTGGACTTTGCAGTTTTGACTACCTTGTTTGTTTTCTGGACTTAGCCTCAGCCTTTTATAAAGTAAGAACATTACCATAGCAGCTATAGTCCTTGCCAAAGGCAACATGTACAAGTGTAGAACAAGAAGATGGTCCTTTCCACAAAGAGCTTACAGTTGAAAGAAGTAAAAAAAAATTGTGCAAGGGTTTGTCTACATTACAGAGGCTGCTGCTGCTTCAAATAGCAGCACTAAGCAAGCTCTGCCAACAGGAACTTTTCTGCAGCTCCAGCTATACCAGCTGCTGTCCACACTAAGCATTTTGTCAGCTGAGCTACATGGAACACAGGACATGATCTTTTTGCACTGCTGGCTAATGGAGCTCTGTTAACAGAACTCTGTAAGCTCATTCTTTCTTCTCTCTTGCAGATCACCTCTTAATACTCCCAAGTGTTACATTACAGGTACTTCACCTGACTAACATTAGTACTTCCCAGCCCTTGGTCTCTTTCGTTTTGGGCGAGGCTCATCTATACTGCAGCATATTGGAGCCAATTTCTGCCAGGTAAAAAACTAGTGGGTTTCTACAATGCACCTAGTCTCCTACATGTATCCAAATTTAAGAATGCAACATGAAGAGTTGTGCACTGGCATCGGACAAAGAATTTTACTGCAATAGATTCCTCCTGATTTGCTGATAGGCACCTCTGACCCATCCCTATTCAGAAAAGAGCTTAATGCTTCTTTAAGTTCCATTGAAGTCAACAGTGTTTAAAGTACATGTGTACACTTAAGCATGTATTTACATTCTTTGTTGAAAAGGCATGAAATTACATATGTACTTGAAGTCCACTGCTGAAACAGAGTCTGAAGGAAATGGTTTTCAAACTTTTTGGCCATGTACCCTTTCCCTGCATAGACCACTGTTTGTTATCCCCTATGCCCACTGCCTCTGCATGTTCATTCCTTAGGAAGAGTCAACACTGACCTCAACATGTGGCACCACCATTACTTACCACAAGCGGACCAATCAGAAGCTCTGCTGCCACTATTAAAATCCAGTTTGAAAACCATTATTGTGGAAGCAAATACAGGAACATCTTGACAACTCCTTTGATTTATGCATTATAAGTCCAGGAATACTACCCGTCTTTCCTGGGTCTTTTAGTGTGTACACACAATCCATGCTGGAGTGCGGCAGGTAACAAATGGACTAAATCCTGAAAAGCCAGTATAAGCAGAAGCAGCAGCCCAAGAAACATGGTTGCAGGATCATAATATGCAAGCAGTGTGGGCATGCATGAGGGAATATAAATAGCCATTAAAGGAAAGCAAAAATATTGAATCCCAGGATTTTCCTGGATTTAACACAGGGATGAATCATGAAGAGCTAGTGCACCTCAGGGGAAGGTTATATTTTTCTCACCCATGCATGTGTTACACACTTATAGTAGGCCACTTAGAAAAGTAAACACTCTTGAAAGCTCATTGTTAAAATGTGTTTTGCTTGTTTAACATATCCATTGGTAGTATATGGATTTTTTCCTCTTAGTCTGGCTGGAAGCCAACAAGAATTTACACAACCAAATCACAAGATCCTGCTGCTTTTAAAACACAAAACAACCCCCCCCCCCAGTTTTTGCAACTAACATCAATCAGACGGACAGGTCATGAGAAGGACTGAACTGCTTGGTTATAGCTTGGGCTCTTCTTTCCCAATACTCTAGTGAAAGTAGATGAGCAAGCTGTTTGGACAGAAAGGGCAGAAAGGATGTACAAAACAGCAGTTGAAACTACTGCCACCACTACTACACACTGTTTTCTGGTGGATGGAGAAATTCTACAGCAGAGGCGTGGTGGGGGCTTGATTCTGCAAAGATTTCTGTAGCTCAAAAGCTGTTAACAAAGAACCCGGACCATTTATTTTAGTGTCAGAAATTCAGCCCCTAGCCTTCATTCCATCTTCGCACCAATTGTTTTCCTTTCAATATTCGTTGTGCTTTATGGAAAAATTAAGTATTGTAATTACAATAGCTCCGTCCAGTTACATTATCATTTCTACCCCATGTACTGCCTAGAGTCCCTAATATACCTCTTTCAGAACAGGATTTATCTTTAAAAAAGTCACTTAAAAAGAAAATGAAGTTATTACAGGTTCCTCTGCTGAGTCGACCTGCTAGTTTTTATGGTTTTAGAAATACTTTTCATTTGAAAAGAAACATAAAAAGAGCTTCTCTAAGCAAAGGAAATGGGTTACATGTACTCAATTTTATTTCTTCTTCTATATAAATCAAAATATACAAGATAAAGTGGAGAGAATTTTTCTCTGATCTTTCACTCATTGTATATTGTAGATGTTGTTTGAAGAAAACACTAGAAAACTGTTTTCAGATAGGAGTGTTATTTTGTTTGCTTGCTACCTCTCACTAACTGAGAAAATAAACTAAATGCCTACAACATCCCCCCCCCCCCCCCCCCCCCCCAACAAATGAGTACATTCCCTGTGACTTCCTTTGGTATAGTCATTGAACGGTCTATCACAGGAAGAGGTAAATACAGTGAAATATAAAATTCTAGCTATTGTAATATTTTTTTCCCCCAACATTTTCCATGCAGTTCTTTGGTAAAAGAAACAATCACCACACAATTGAGAGTCCTTTTCCACAGTCTTGGTGACAAAGCACTGAGACTGACCAATTGGAATTCATTTTAAAATTCTCTGAGAAGTATTCCTTTCTGTTGACAGCAAGTGCTTTTCATCATTCATAACTACCTCAAAACCACTATCACAAAAATCTGATAAGCTGCCAGCAAAACAGGTAATCTACTGAACATAAAAAACAGTGTATTCTTGTGCTCACTTCCTCCCCAACTGCTGGTTTTGTTCATCTGGCACCTGTCATTTGAACTACTTTCACCACATGTAATGAAAGTTCCTTCAAAGTCCCACCAAACAAGGGTGTGCTGCACGCAGCCAGATCTTGCATGATATGTATGCCTCTATAGACTAGAGACCAGCTCTTGAAAGCAAACAGTCTCTACCGCACATAATCAAATGCATCATTTCCAGAGAAAATTCCCTCATTAGAATTGAAATTATTCTTAGATTTTCAATATCTGTCTTTCAAGTCATAGCCATTATTAGAAAACACAGAGATATAATAGGGGTGGTGCGCAAGGGGTGGTGTTTTATTCTTTCCTGGTCATTTAAGTGTCCAGACTTAGACATCTACACACAGGTTGCCATTCTATTCATAGACATGTAGAGGACAGAGAGGGAGCAGGTGCAGAAGCTCTCTCCCATCTTTTTCCAAATAGTTGAGTAGCTAGGTTACTCACCTGGATTCAAAAACCCTCTGGGTGAAGGGGGCCTAAAACCCAAGGTCTCCAGCTTCCCAAATAAGTGCCCCAATCATTGAGCTACGTGGCAAATAGGGGCACCCACCTCCATATCTTCTACTCTAGGCTAATTCTTGTAGATGCAGGTTTTGGGTGACTCCGTTTCAGAGTATCTAAGGTTGCTATCCATCTACCAAAGGCATACGTATGGGCCTTGGTTAGTACTGTACATACTCGGTGAATAGTCACTTGGACACTTAGATGACCAGGGCAAGAAACAGAATGCCATCCCAAGGTGCCCCTCTACCTGCACTGTTGCAGCTGTTCAAAATACTATTCCTTCTGGTACCAAGAATGCTATCAATGATACCAATATGCTTACAAGCAAATAAGAAGAAAAAATAAGCCCCAAAAGGGAGCACAATGGGCTTGTCCAGTGAAGTACAGAATTGTGATAAAAATGTTCAGGCCTTCAGGAATTTATTGTAAAGTGTGAACTCTTTACAATAACTGAATTACAACATTGGTCATTTCTGCAAAGTGCACTCAGTTCCAAAAATCTTTGACTCCACAAAGCCAACAATAAACTCAACAGATTTCTAAGAGATCTGAGTGAATTTTCAAAGAGCAACAATTAACTTTTCAGTTTACTTAATTCCTAGAAGACACTGGCCTAAAGACATTATCTGAGAGTCATCTAATGCTAGCACTAAGATCTTTGGGTTTTTTTCTTAATGCTAGAAGAGTGAACAGACCACATAAGCTACACTACACATTAGATTTTTCCTCTTACATTAGAGTGCAGTGGCTTACATTGGCACAAGTTACAGAAATGCTGATTTACAGGTTGTTTACTCAGTCTATACTTGGCTATTATGCATTTAAAATTTTCTACCCCCTTATTGACTCCAAGTACTTATTCTCCCAAGACCACATTCTGTGCTCAGGAATCATTATGAGGCATGTATTTCATTTATTTTATAAACCTCTACCGAGATAAGCCCACAATAGTCTGTATTTAAAGTAATAGTGACCTGAAGCATTCTTGGACCAAAAGCAAGTGAGGCATAGGATGAAATAAAAATGTCTCCTCCTTACTTAGGATTTAATAATTTATCTTGCATTACCAACTTAATGATTCTCATAAAAGGGAAGTTCTCTCTTTACCTGTAGGCTTCATCTAAAGACATATCCATCCTCTTCATGATATATGCAATAGCAATTGTGGCCGAGCGTGATATCCCAGCTAAACAGTGCACCAAAACTCGCCCATTTGATGCTTTTGCTTTCTCTGTATGGGGGAGAAAGGGGAGGGCCAAAAAAACCCAAAACAAAACAGCTGTCAGCATGAAGAGCATTACGTTGTGCTAAAACCATTGCAAAGAAAACATACAACTTTAAAATTCAACACTTATAGATTCCATCGAAGCTTCAAACAGAAATCAGCATTGCTATAGTTTTCTCTTTCACTGCACGTACACATACTGACCTCTTCTTGTATTAGAACGGTTACTTTGCCGTCACACCATATAACACCTGTCATCTCTGTGTGCACATTCAATCCTTGGAAGGGCTGTGGAAAGTGTTTATTCCCTATTTTAAAACACCAGCAAAAGGAAGCACATGCCAAGGAAGCAATGTGGCTACCTTCAGAACGTGGGGCAGCATTTAAGTGGAGAGAGCAAGTCACACATGCAGCTCCCTTGCTTGTTCTAAACACAATACCTTCTCTCTTGTCCAGAATTTCTCATGAGCAATAGAGTTGTTGGCAACTGATATTGTTCCCATTAACTTCAAGGGGTGATTCAACATTGATCACATTACCAGAAAGAGCAGTCTTCAGACATGAAGAAAACAGAAACACTGTAGTATTTACAAGCAAACATGTTTTGGGTGGGTGACAAAATGGTAAATAGTAAGACAAGAATAAAAGGAGGAGCCCAGAAGTTGATGACAATACTTTGAGTTTGCTTCAAAGCTGAAAGTTTACATGTGAAGTAATTACTATCTTGCAATATTTGTATTATGTTTTATGTACTGTATAGTGAACCCTGTTTAAGATGGAACCTGTATAACCTGCTCAAATTAGAAAATTTCTATAGTCCTAGCATGCCATCCCAGCTGGAAGGCTCCCTCTATATGACTGACACCGGTCAAGGCGGAACCTATTCCCAGCCCTGCACAATTCCATCTTAGCCAGTTTTCACTGTATTTCATTGCCTGTGTTAAACAGATGTGCAGACAGTAAATCAGTTTAACTTTTTTTAGTCAGGTTAAAGACTCTCATTTATCATATTGTTATAAAAGCTGTACCAGATTATTCACTTGTTAAAATGTTATTACAGAAAAAGCTGTGGTTAAGTTTCTATCATTAGTAGCTTTTGAATAAACTTATTTTTAGGAAATCCTGAATTTAGAGCCAAACATGAGCCAACAGCATCCCACAAAGGGATATTTATATAATGCTATGTAGGTATTAACAGCGATTGTTGAGTCATTAGCATTTAACTCTCCTTTTCCTTTTATAGTTTTGCTATCATTTATAATAATGTAGAGCCATTAAGCTGGTTTATCAAATCTCAATAGCTGCTTCTGCTTCCAGTACCTTAAGCAGAAGTACTCAATGAATGAGAATGCTGGTGGTATTTCTCCTTCCAAAGCTTACCTATTAGCTGGTATTTTCTGATGGCTGCATATCTGCATAAGTGTCAGGAGGTAGGCCAATTCCCAAAGCAATCCTTACCTAGCCATCCCCCAACAACACACATTTAAAAAAATTTTTTTTGTTACTGCGTGTGGCATTGCCTTGTATGCAGATATATATCATTTGACTTACTGAATGTTGCTGGATTCTGTGTTAACTAGCCACTCCAGGCTTCTGTTCCGTTTAATGTGTAGTAATGATAGTAAAAGCAAAGCAAGCAAAATGTTTGAATGCATGGGAAACAGAACAAAAATAATGAAATCATCAGTGTGCTGCTATATAAACTTGATGGTGCCTGGAGTACTGCTCCTTGTATCTCTAAATAAAAACAGCAGAAAGAAAGAATCCACAGATGGGCAAAGAATGAGCCTGGAGTCATGAAAAGACTTCAGTAGCAGGAGCAAGCAAAGCTGCAGAACACTTAGTTTAGAGAAGAGGTGAGCAAGAGGAGTCACAACAGCAGTGTACGAAATGATTGCAACCCTTCCTTGTTGCCATAGCAGTGGCAGTGCTCTCCTCTCCCTGCCTATTAATTATGGCATGCGATAGGGCAGGGGTGCTCAACCTCTGAGCTGCTGGCCAAATCCTGCCTGTGGAGCCATGACACCTGGCCCATGGGGGATCCCTGAGGGGTTAAAGAACTTAGCAGCAGGGAGCAGTGAAAGTTCTACAGCTCTGGCTACAGCCCTGCTAGGTCCATTGGCCACACAGCGGGATCAGGATTGCCCACATCCTGACGCATCCAGATCAGACTGGACTGGTGCCCACCATCAACCTGCATGTCTGGATTGGGGGTGCTTCATCCCACCTTATCCAGATTGGGGCTGGGCTGCTGCCACTATCCCCCACCACCCTGCACATCTGGATCATGGCTGCCTTGCTATGTCATGTCCTGCCCCACCTCACCCTTGCATTGGGATCAGGACTCGGTTGTTCCCCTGCCCACCCTTGCATGCATCCAGATCAAGACTGTTCTACCCCATCCCACCTCTACCCTCAGCAGACAAATAAAGTCAGGCTGTGCAACACCCTGCAGCCAAATCCAACCCATGGAGAAACATGGCACCATCCATCTGACCCATGGAATGAAAAGGTTGGGCACCAATGCAATAGGGTGTTCCTAGCATTTTAGATGGTGTTCCTTGTAGCCATGAGGGTTTATAGTGGTGATTTGGGGGATCCCTTTGGTTAACCGCTTCCTGTGAACACAGCTTCAGAAGGCACCGCCTGGGCCAATGTTCCTAAAATGGAATCTAAAATCAGGAGCTTCCACTTACCTTCTCTCATCACACCAAGGATGAGAGGGCATTTAACAAAACAAAGACAACATGTTCAAAATGGGTGGATCACGCTCAAGACATACACAAAGGGCTCCTTAGTGAGAGACATTGCCACAAGGCATTACTGAAGCCAAGAGTAGAAAAGGAAGATTCTAATGAGTAAGAAACATTAGAATAACGAAGATAAATTGTGCTGTTCTATGGGAACAATCACTAAATAATGGCATTTAAAGGAAAAAAACATGCCCTGATGAAAAATCTCATACATGCCTCTGAAAGTGGGTGGGGATAAATGCTTCAGAGACAGGGGAACAAATTAGATCAGCTACTGTATTGACTCGATGGCAAATCCTTTGGGCACAGCAAAGCTGAATTTCTAAAAAAAACCAAAATGAGACTTTTCTAGTTGTTCAAGTTCACAAGAAGATCAGAACATCCATTTGTTCATTTTTTAAAAATACTTTGGCTTCTAAAGAGTGGCCAAGAGTTCACTAGACCGTGTCAAACAATTCACTGAACATGAGAAAGTGACCCACACATATCTTTACTTCAGGCCCTTAAAAGCACCTTGAATTAGTGTCTAGCATTAACTCCAGGGACAACCTGTTGCATCATCATAATCTAGAAAAATGGAAGATCAGAAACCTTGATTTTACACTCCCTTATTTGTTTACCAACTTAAACTTACACAAATAACAAATACTTCATTTAAAATCAGCTTGTGATTGCTAACAACATTTACAGCAGCAAGTAGCCCAAGATCTCATCATAACAGTCCCTTGGGACAACCATAAATAAAAGGAAAACCAATTAAAATAGCACTTCTTTTTATATCTCCCATGAATAATTCAGAACCCAATGAAAATTGAGCAAAGTTTACCCTAAATGAGAAAGAGAGACTTTCTAGCAGTTATAAAGAGAGGATCTTAAAAGAGGCATTTTGTCTAAGCTTCTTACCTATAAAATCAACTGACTTGTCCAACCAAGGCAAAATTCTCTCACAGAAGCTGTCATTCACTGGCACTCTCAAGAAATGGGATTCTGGGATAAAGTCAGGCTTTGGACAAGTGTTGCTGGCATTTAAAACATAACCAATATCATTCTGCTGCATCAGCTCCTGTAAAAGTAGACAAGAGATCAAGAGTAAAAAATTAAAGCCACAACTCTAGTACATAAGAAAGTTAAACCTAGTAGTTCTAAGCCCAAATCTACAAACTAGCTTAGAATTCACATTTGCATTGTTCTAATGGTCTTCTAGAAGCAGTTATTCAGAGAGACCAAGAAAATGTTCACTGCTGGTAGTTAGTCTTGCAGAAGATTTTTTTCTTTGAGTGAGAACTCTACTGTGTTTAAGAATGGGATGATTTTCATAAGGGAAGCTGACATGATTATTTTCTATTTGTTAATACATATTCTGCTGTTCTAAAGAATAAGGAGGCATTAACAAGAGATGTGGAATTTGTTGCTACCCTGGTTAAAATTCTCTTCTCCCTTGATGGCAGAACTGGCACTGTTAACACACTAAAAGAGCCCTGTTAAAGCTCTGTGTAGGTCAGTGCCCTACCAGTGAGGGCATGATGGATAGGATTGAAAGGTATTAAATAAATTGGATCACTCTGTGCTGCTAAAATGATATGGAAAATAATCTGTCTGAATTGAATGAAAAATTAATGCCTTGACCAATGAAACAGACACATCCCCCTACCCATTCACATTAAATTTTCTTAAGGGTACAGGAAACAGCTCGCTGTTTCTGTTTGCAGTCTGAAGGCAAGTGACGTACAATGTACCTCGCTTATACATAGGAGTCTACCTAAGTCGAGGCAGCTGCCAGCCAATTTCACAGGCAGACTCTGGTCCTGGCAGTCATTTTTGCAGGCAGAGCATGGCAGGCCCCCAGTGTGTCTGATGGACTATGAGGGCTTTCCATCATGTGGCTGCAGCCCCTACTTATACAGAACCCCTTGCAGAAGCTTGGGTAACTTAATTGATGAAAGTCACCCCAACCCGCTATTAAAATCACAGGGAAAAGATGAACATATCACCTGCATACATGTCTGGAGAACCAGGCCAATTGCATGGTCAGGAGGAGGGAGGAGATGAGCAGGGAATGGTGGAATTGTAACTGATGGGTGAATGTGGACAAAGCTCTGAGTGGCTTCTCTCCTAGCTTTTTACCTATAGCACTGATGGGTTACACAGCTGGCATGGAATTATATGCAAATGAAAATGGGCACAAAAAAAGAAAAAGATTTCCAATCTGATGTGCACTGGGTTGGGCTTTCAAATGATTCCCAGAGCTGCAGATTATAACATCATAACCAGAACAGGGACTTCATTGTCACCCAAGAGGAAGAAAGGATAGGAGGAAGATTCAGAAATCCTAAACACCAACAACCGTGTGGAAAGACAGTAAATATTCTATTTTCAAGCTCTACATTCTGTGATTTGTTTAAATCTCAAAATTAATGATGCCCTAAAAGGCTATATTTTTTCCAGGAAATTAAATCCAGGTTTAGAAAACACAGTGATGGAAGCAGCAAAGCCTGGGTGGTCTCCCTTATACTTAAAAAAAAAAAAAAAGTGAGTGAGTCACTGATTTATTGAAAGTGTGGAACCTCCTCCTCCATTTCCAGCATTATCCCCTGCTAGGACCATTACAGGCCAAGCAAATGCCAAAACTTAGCGTGTCTCAGAACCAGATGGATAGGGTTAGAGCTGTAATCCCTTTGGGAGCCACTTGATATAAATAGGTGAGACATGCTCAACCCCTTACAGCCAAGAACAGCACCATGTATCAAAATACTATAAGAACAGAAGAATCTCCAACAGTAAATTTGTAGCAGGAGGGGAAAATAGAACAAAAAAACTCAAAACCCTGGGCTGCTTTATACAGGCCTGTGAGCACAAATAGTCACACATTATAAAATAGATAAATAAATTACTGTGGACAGTACTAGAAATAAGTTTGTCTAAACTACTAGATGCTGCACAGCAACAATATATACAAGTTTTAAAAAAGAATACAAGCAGTCCTTGACTTAAAATGTTTCGAGTTACGTTTCACACTTACAAAGTTTATAAATTGACACACTGTTGTTTTGACTTTACAATGCTTGATCGATGCCGTGACATGCCAGCAAACAAGTTTGCTGCATTGCCCATCTCCCTGGAGAATGTCTGTCCAAACTTCCTTGGACACTTTCTTTAAGAAAGAAGACAAGACTGCAGAAAAACCTACAGCCAAGACTCCTGAGAAAACTTGAGCCAAGAACCCTTCAAAAAGCCCAGCAAAGTCACCTCGAAGAAGTCCTTCCAAATCAATATGAGTGCTATTTACAATATAACTACATTAATGTAGCTGTATTACTTATGTATAATTGAGTACAAAATTCTGGGTTATTTCTGGTGAAAATGAGGTATCGGGCCTTGGTTCAGGAACCAATCCCCCATTTATAACATTGTTTCCTACGGGAAAAATCAGTTCCGAGTTACAACATTTCGACTTAAGACGCGGTTTTCAGGAACTAATTGTGTCATAAGTTCAAGGACTGTCTGTACCTAAAAGGAAAGCAATGGCCACTGACTATTCTCCATACTAGCAGTTTAAGTTCTGGAAGAGAAAAAATAATGAAATGCTTACACTGCAATCTAAAATACCTTATTAAAACTAGGTGGAAAAGGGGTGAGAAATAGGAGAAACTAGAAAGAATCTGATTATGACAAAGTGATTAGATTTTGATAAAATTAGATGTTTTAACCCCAGAACAAGAAACATCTTCACACACAAACTTTTAAATGTATTTTAAAAAACAGGAGAGGGGGGAAAACCCTAAAAGGAATCCCTTGCTTTTACGAGAATGGTCTCATATAAATCTCCTAAATATAAAACTGCCAGATGCAAAGAAACTTTCAAAAATTTGGAAAGGTATTTTTTTTTTTTAAAGGTTGAAACTGAGGATGGTAAAGAAGTCCAAATGTGTATATCTTTTGTGGTGTGAGCAAAGGGATATACACCGAGCAACAGCAGACCTGGCCAGTCCTGGTGTAAACCTTTGCATAAGTACCCATGCAGAGAGGCCCAGAAAAACTGGAGCTTGAGAATGCCTCAGTATAGATCAACATTTTAGAGCAGTGGGTGAGGTATTTGCGATGTGGCTGCACCAAGGGCCCTCAGACCCCTTTTGGGAGGGGACAAGACTGATGGCTGCCAGTGTCAGAGGAAGGGGAAGAAGAGAGCTTACCTCCAGTTGTGGGAGGGATTGGTAGCTAAGTGCAGGGGAGGGAAGGGGATGCGTTTAGCCAAGCTGCATGCTGCTGATCACCCATGCCACAGACCTGATTCAGTTAGTTTGGGGGCATTTAATATCACAAAATTATGGAGGCTGCTTTTGGGCTTTTTTCACATACTACAATGTGCTCAATTTTAGGCCAAGAGCTATCAGTAGACATATACAGTAATAACCAAAGTCAGGTGCTTCAAATCAACTCCCCCTAGTATTTAATTAAAAAAAGCAAAACAAACAACTCACAGCCTATCTCCCCTCCCACCAAAAAAAAAACAAAATCCCACTTAGCATGAGATCAGTGGTCTTTTGTGCTGCAGCAAGCATTGACACTGTGCAGTATTAACAGCTTGTCAGAACAGAACCAGTTGGAGTCATGCTCATGAAACTGGTTAGGCCTTTGTTATAATAAATTAATAACTTCCTGTCAACTGGAAGATTTCTGATGCAGGTATCAGCATAAGCAAGAGAAGACCAAGTATCACATTACAGAGCATATGCATTAATTATATTAATTCCGTGTCATCAACACAACCCACAGCTGATAGAGATCAAACGACAGAAGGCTTGTTATTTGGATTTACTCCAAGTGTTTTGCTGTGGAACCGATACAACATCACAAAGCAGCAACACATGGTTATTTTGGAAAGCACGATCTGTATTCTTTTAGCTACTCTTCCCATTCCCAAAGATTGTGTATCCATGGCTGTAAATAATGCATATAAAAATGCCCACCTTGCTGAGGACATCTCGCTGACAACCAAGATAAAGATGAGGCAAAATTCTAGTTGGCCCAATGTTAGAGACTGGTAAGCAGGGCTGAGAAATACAAGTAGGAACTAGAATAGATTTTCCTTCACAGAGGCCAGGGAAACAGCTGGAGAATTCAGCAAAGCCACCTGAGAAAAGCAAAGACAACATTTTATTTCTTTGAATATGATCAGTAACATCAAAGTAATACACCAAGAGGACATATTCTGATACAGCCCAATCCTAATTCTCAACAAAAAGAATACTCAGATTGAGAGGGAAAAAGGAAGGAAGGATGGGCAGGGGGCAGGAAAGAAACAATGGGATGCAGGGAGATGCAAACTAGAGGCAAGTTATTACAGCCACACAAGTGTCTTTTGTACAGCTGCTGTAACTGCAGTTTGCTTTATTACTGTCCCACATATCTACGCCAAGATTATAAAAGGCTCAAAACAACTCAACATTTTTCTCCTTCTTAGGACTTAAGGAACAGGGAGTAGGGCACCTCCAATTTTCATAATTTATTTGTAGAGCAAAAATAAATTTCCCACTCGACATCAGAACACTTAAAATTAGCAATGACATTCCTCAAACCCCTCAAAGCTCAGTCTTTAATAATTTACTTCAGTTGCTGTCATACAAGTGCGAAAGGAACAAACTATCACATCAAAGTTCTATAGAAGAAAAAAGCCTTAATATACACTATCTCAGTGAGCATTTTTTGATCATAGAATCTTTCACTGTCCTATTCTTGTGCTGTTAAACCCCCCCCATAAAAGTCCCATTGCAAACCACCAGCAAATAAAAACTTCTCAGAGTCCATCCATTAAAAAGTGTGTGCGTGCACACTTTGTATAAATTACAGACATACACACTATATATAAAAAAAAACTTATACATTGGGATTCCCCTGGCAGTTAGTCAAGGCGCTTATCACTCCACTACTGACACCCAGATGGCCTCTTTTGCATAAATTTAGTTCTTGAGTTCCCATACAAGATACAACTATTCTAGCATTCTTATTAATATTTGAAAATAATGAAAATTAACTATATTTAAAAACACTCAATTCATGGCTGAATCACTACACATGTAGGCATGCAAACATAAAAAAACAAAAACAAGCCATTTCTACAGATAAACACGTGTGTAACAATTCTATCCATCTATGGTCACAGGATAAATATAGAGATCATCTGATCTCTATGTTTATGAGGGGCAAAAGGTATTAAGCTTACATTTTAACAAAGAAGAGTGAAGTTATATATTTCTACCAGATGCTTTCTAGCTATGATACTTAGATACTTTGTAACAAAGAGATGGGTAAGCAATAAAATAGAAGATTAAGAGACATTGTGGAATCTCCGTCTTCGGAAGTTTGAATTACAGGCCTGATATTTGTCCGAGATGGTTTAGATGAGGATGATTCTGCCTGGAGCAGAGGTTGGACTAAACAACCTCTCATGATCACTTCTGCCCCCATTTTTCTACACTTCTATTTCCTTTCAGCCCTATAGAAGTCACTCCTTTATTTTATTAGGCATGAAATATTAGCTATAAGATATCCCAACACCTTTCTCTCTGGAAACACAATGACTGAGGACATAAATAGTCTCCAAAATATTACTCATCATACATGCCACTCTACAACTAAGCATGTTACACACAAATACAAAGAGTTTCATTGCTGGTATTCTAGCTTCCAACAGTAGGACTGGGTCACAGGTTGGACTTTTTACTCTGCTGGCTCCTAGAGGAAGTAAGGAAAGATTAGAAACATTTCATAGCACAATAATTTGGGGAACCTGTCTGTATTCAACTTGGGAATTTCAGCTAGTTTTACCAAAATGACATCTTGTTAAATGCCTCAATATGTAAAGTCAGCAATGAACTGACAAGATCCCCAGCAAAAGCTGCAGAAGTCATTAACCTTCATGCATGATGTTAGGCTGAACAATGCCACGGACAGTGCTAGTTATTTTCAGGTAGTCTGAAGGAAATGGGGTTTAGAATTCAAAATTACCTAAAAGACCCATAAAGAGGCTGGATGGTAGGCATTTTTTTTTTTTTTTTTTAATGGCAAAAGAGTCAGAGATGCTCATAAAAGATAAAAGCAAGCTTAGATAGAAAAAATATGCTTTTGTAGCAGGTAGATCTTTTTTGACTGTGGGCCCGGACCAGGAAGCAGCCTGTAGACAAGAGCTCCCATAATTTGAAGGAGACACCATGTCCTGGGTTCTTGGGCATAAAGCAGAAGTTCTCCACAAGAAAGATCAAGAGTAGCAAGGAAAATGAAGTAAGGGAACGTGTACAGGTGTTCTACAGTTTTGTTTAGATCTGTAGATGTCCTGTGTTGTCTGACAATGAAGAGCAACTTGGCTTAGAACCTTCCCAAAGTCTGCATGTGAGCTAAAGAGATGTGTCCCTGGAGAGGTAAACCACAGCCCAGAGTGCCCATAAGGTCTGACACTAAGAAAGTGAGTCCTTAAGCAACTGATGTGCCTCTAAGTGGGAGAGTGCTGGTCCTGTTGCCTGAGGCAGCTAAATTCAAGGCTACACTTTTATGAAGACAACAGTGTGTTGGCCAAGCAGAATACCAGAGGCGCCATG
>NW_005842529.1:838640-866196 GCF_000455745.1 Alligator sinensis
CCCAACTCAGAGCAAGGGTAACAGCACTGGCAAAACACAAGCAGTCTAAGTGTTACAAGGGAACTTTACCAGGGCTTTGACATATGGATTCAGTTTTTTCAAGGTTCCTATTAGTAGAGCTCTCTTCTCCCTGTTTCTTGGTTAACATTTTTGTTCAGAGAAGAGAGATTAATTGTCCCCCGATTGCTGTGCTGAACAATAGAGTTTTCAAAATCATTTACGAACACTTGTTAAATGATGCCAGACATTGCTTAATCTTTTCCCTCTGTCAGGGCAAGTGATCCTTGAATTTTTAGTTTCTATATGCCAAGAGAAGACTTTTATGATAAAGACAATTTGTAGGGCATGAGTCCTGGAGAGGGAAGGAGAAGGAATAAATAAATTGATAAATAAACAAAACAAAGAACCATTTTATTTCAGTTAATCATGATTGGAGAGATTTCATTTTTTGGGAAGCTGGTTTGCTTTCTGGAGCCTTGCTCCATACAGCAGACTGCTGGAAGTAGGAAAGTGACTTTGGTTTGTGACATAACAAATGAAGAAAAACACAGGATTAAAAACACAAGTGTACATGGACGTGTACAGACCTGAAACAGCAAGCCTTTTCTAGTGCTTGTGGATCAGTATTTTGCACCTGCACGAAAATAGCAGAAGGGACTAATAACCTAAGAATCAGAAATTTGGGAGAGGGTAGCGGGACAAGGTCATAGAGTCCACTTCCTATCAGCATAAAGATTGCTCCTACTGTTTGTTCTACAGAGCCTAATCCAGGCAAGTTTTAAATAATTTGAGAACTGTTGCTTGCAACACTTTCTCTAGGAGACTTCTCTTAGACAGATAGAGCTCAACATTAGGATGTCCTTCCTCTTCCCCATGTTTATCCTATGTCATTTCACTGCTTCTGTGCATTTCTAGCATTCTCATCAGTGCAGTATTTTGCACCACTGACACAGGTTACTGACTCCCCCTACACCCATTCTCAAGTAGAGTGAGCTTTCATTGCCTTTCAAAAGTTATCCTGAATCTTGCATGATGCATCAGCCTGATTCTAGTCCAATGTCATTGTAGCAGGGTACTAAGGTGCCTGCTACTGTGAGAGCAGAGATAGGAACCCAGGTGCAGGTTGCTGGGACAACCACTTAATGGGGGGAAGTGGCCGCACCTACACCGGGCCTGCTGGCCAGAAGGGGCAGGGCCTGGCTCCTATATAAATCCCAGGCCGGAGACCGGTTGCCAGACAGCAGTCAAGGGGGAAGGAGCCCTCCCTGAGCGAGGAGAGGCCTGACTGCAGGTACAGCCCCAAGATGGGTAAAGGATGGAGCACCCTAAACAAAGGTGGCTGGAATAATGCTATAGCCAGGTGGCTAGAGTTTATGTTATAGCCCAGGGGCCTGTGCTTTGTTTGTTGTCATCACTGGTGGCTTGGGTAAGACTACAAGGGGATGGAGGAGGCCTCATAGGGGACTCATGGTAGTGTGGGGACCCCAGCCCCAGAGAGGGGGGGCAGCATTGGGGGTGCGCCAACCCTGAGCGCCCAGTGAGGCACTGAGCGAGACAAGGCTGTGGCGAGCCTGAGCGCCAGTGAGACCGAACAACGTCCGTTACATCAACGAGGTTTGGGGCATGATAAAGGGGTGGTTGGAGCCACGCATAGCCCCTAAGGCTGGGATGCACCAAAACACCCATTACAGAACAGGGCCTAGGTACAGCAGGATAATCGTGTCCAAGAGAACAGAAAGGCAGCCTCCCTATGATACGTATAACATCAAAGACGTGGCGGACGAGAACTGAGGGTGCCCTTGTGGCTAACTTGGCATGGTAAAGAGGCGTTAGGAGAGATCACGGCGACCCCTAGGATGCCACCCCGTTACAGTCATCATCAAGGGCCACTGACTCCTTTTATTTTAGAGATCCTTCTTCATCTGCCCACTACCTTGTACTTCTGCTTCAAAAGTTGGATGCTGCTTAGCACAAGTAACTTAAACTCCTTAGTTTCCTACTCTTCTCCATAATGGAGGAGGATCAACTGCTTTATATAGAGAAACAGCCTCAAAAAAAAAAAAAAAAAAATCTCCAAAACCCAGCCACCACCCAAAAAGTCAAGCAGCTACCATGTTGGTAATGCAACACACATTAGTACCAGGATTTCAGAACAATAGCACCTCTGTAATTATGCTTCTGAGCTGTCAGTTCAGATACAAATTAAATTCCACCCCAAAGAACTTGTGATATCTATTTGTTAGTTTCTGACATCAGAAATACTGACACTTTATAAAAAGAACACTGTATAAAGCAATATAAAAATACTATATAGAAAGGAAAGAGTATCCCATCTTCTCCAACCCACCTCAAGTGCTACTAGCTGCATCTTAAGAAAGTTTCTGATCAGGCTGAAAAAAAAAAACAAAAAAAAAACAAACCAGTGGGATGAACTGAATACAGGCATCTTCCTACACAAGAAGAGAGCTTTCTTTACACTACCTACTCTCTTGTGCCAGTATTTAAAAACAAGCTCTCAGCAACTGGAAGATTAGTTTAGCAGACAGTCAGAATTCTTAGCATAAGGCTGATCTAACAAAGAGGGAAAAAATAGCTGGGAAGTCGTAAATTTTGGTTTAGCCTCAAACTTCCATAACTTGTGCATCACCTTTGTGCCAAGGCAAATTTAATCTTTAAATTGCCTTCATAATGATTTCAATTGGAACTAAGCTACTGGCAATACCATGTTGTTTGTTTTAGTAAGAGAAAAGGTGCTTTTCTTCCGGCACCGGCTTTCACCCAACACCCACTCTCCACTTCCATTCCAGCCCATGCAAACAGTAAATCAATCACAAGGGCATGCTGAAATTGTAGCAAGAGCATCTACAGGTCATTAATGGAATTAGTGGTTTATTAAAATTTCACTGAAACTTTTGATAAACTTAACTGGGCCTAGGTCCTAATCTCCAAGGCAAGTTCTGGTAAGCCTCAGCTCACCTTCTGGCCAAGGATTTATAGACCAAAAGGTTACCCCACCATGTGCAAAATATCTGGCAAGCTGTTCTTTGTAGCCCTAGCAATCAGCACAACTGCCAAACATATAATGGACTGGAAAGGGATGAACCAACCATGCCAAAAAAACGTTGAAATATTTGCTTTTGAAGAGCATGACTGAATTGCTCTTTCATGCTTTATTGTGAAATTGGAATCAAACTTTGTCCTTTGGACTTTAAACAAGGCAAAGCCACCTCTCATCTATTTTTTTTTTTTTTTTTTTTTATTACAGGCAGACAGGAGGAAAAAATTTCTTATGATGTGTAAAATGAAAGAAAGCCAGTTGTCATATTCATAATGGTTTTAAGTACAAGCAATAAATTAAAGGTAGGCATTTTAATTCATTTTTGAATAAGGGTTTTTGGTGACTTTTGGTAGGGTGAGAATACAAATAAGTTGGTCCACTTAATCTCAACCAATTGAATGGAGAATGCTTTCTGTTCCTCACACTCATTACATTTTCTTTTTTACCACATGAAAAAAGTAATCACATAGCCTATTCCAAAAGAATATGCAGTGTCAATTACTGCATATGATGTAATGCAGTACAAGTAGTTTACTCCTACAGCACATTGGGTATTCACCTTTATTCCGCCATTATGCATGGAGAGCAGACAGACCAGTGTACAGTAGACTTCACTCTTCAGCACCAAATATCTGACAAACATGGCTTTGCCTTGCTGATTTTCAGTCTAGAAAAAGGTCTGATCCTCTATGGGCAGATATCACCTGCCAAAGATGTTGTGATAAATTGATGTTGACATTAAGTAGGCTGGCCTATATGGGCCCTAGCAGACGTTATACTTGGGGCACCATTAACACATTTGATCACACTGTAAATTATAATATACCATATGTTCAGCCAATTTCTGGTGTGATAAAATGAAAAACCAGCCACAAATGGAAAAAGCCACAAACCATAAAACAGATATATGACAATGTATATATGACAGAATGTAATGATACACATCACATTTTGTCACACCATATACCTTCCTTCCCCCACCCCCAGCCCAGCTCTCCAAAATGGGGTGCATTTTTTAAGTGGGAAAGCTGTCTTTGATGGAAAAGAAGAACACCTGGAGATGCTGTGCTGCTGCCAAGCAGATGCAAAGATGCCAGTCCCACATTAACCCTCTCAGTCACATCACTGGCTGAGCAATGTAGCTTGTGCCTGAAGCATTAAGTTTGGTGCTGGTAGTATCTCAAGGCTTGTGATGTGGAAACACTTTATTCACAGGAACTTCTATAAAGAACTACTTACAGTAAAGAATTAAGTCTTGCTACTGTCCTTGCAAGGGTCTGGGCCGTAACCTTGTATACAGAGTAAGCCCTCTTGGAAACAGTGTCCTGGAAGTGTGGCATCCCAGGAGACAGTCTGGGTGAAGCAGCTGGTACAAGGAACTTCCTGGTGCCACACTTCCTGGACACTATCTTCCCAGGAGGACTTACCCTGCCTCTTGGAATTGGCCATTGTTGCAACTTGGGTACTTGCTCCTGACCCTCATACTTCCTTGCTTCACCTATCAGATCTCTGGTTTAACCCTGGCTTTGACTCCTGACTCCAGTTCTGACTTCTGGCATCTCCAGACCCTCAGCTCCCCAAGAACCTGGCTCTGGACTTTGCCCATTTGTCAGGTGACCACCTCTAACTGCATATGCCCTGGTCCCCAACAGCCATGATTCTGGGAAAAAGTCTTTTTTTTCTACATTCTGTCTTCCAAAAATAAGATGCATGTTTTGTTTTGGGGCTTGTTATAGAAAAGGAAAAGAAGGTACATGGTGCAGTGTGGAATATCTTTGAGACTGGTTTGCACTGCATCTTAACTGAACATGCATGTGTCCCAGACCCAGGGCAACCCTAGGCTTCCATCCCAACACTCAGATGATCATTGAGATGGGGCATGGGGCAGCTCCAGGATACAGTTGCCCCTGATCTGTGGGACTGGTCAGATCCTGGTTTGGCCAATTTTGTCCTGGCAGTTGCGCAATTTAGATCTGAGGAAGTTTAAGCTCCATCCCAAACACTGTGTCCTGCTCTGCACATCTGGCATGGTAGGACACGTGACTTCTGGGATGGGACATACAATTCCTTAGATACTAATTGCACCATTATTTTAATATCTGCCAGGGTGCTAAGTGTCTGAAAAAAGTCTACTCAGTTTTTTGTTCTTCTCTCAAAAGAGAAGAGAAAACTACATCTGCAAGATATGATATACCAAGATTACAATGATCTATCCATCACTGGCCAAATACATGTGGTTTTTTAGGATGAACCGAAACCTTATAAATCATTTCAGTTATGTAAGCATCTGATATCCCTTCATCATGGACACTTGTTGGAGCACATTCAGTATATACTGATGTACCACACAGCTTTCTAGTACTGACTTGTTTAGCTCATTATCTGTGGCTAAGACACTCAGGAGTTTCTATGAAACCATGTTATGGCGCCAAAAGCCTTCAGCAGTTTAGCAGCCCAAGTGCTTGTGTGTGGCAGAAAAAATGAATGCCCCCCAGATCTTTACAGTAAAGTCAGTACTCCTCACTTAAATGCCTCCACATCCATTTACAGGGACTTGCCAAGATCCGGTAGCCTGTCTAATTACCCTGTTGCTATGGTTCTGGAAAGGGCGGCTGCACAACCTGCCTTTGATCAAAACACTGCAGAGTTTCCTCATACATTTTACATGTGTTTATGATTGTCAGCATCCTAAAGGTATGGTTATTAAAAGAATCTCGATACCAGAGGAGTTTCGACTCCCTTCGTAGCCAACTCAGAAAACAGAATAGAGCCAAAACCAGGAGGATGAAAAGTTTTCACAATCCTCTTAATTTTTAGCTGTTTCTCTGTATAAATTCTTCATTATCTCAGCTAGAAATGACCCCCAACTATACAACTTTGGTTCAACTATGAGAGGCAAATTCTGAAGGACACAAAACTAACTACTTTCACAATTCTAGAAGCAGTCCCTCCATGTCAGAACTAGGTATACTGATCATACTAAAAAGATTACTGGCTGCTACCACATATGCCGTAACAGTTTTGCTAATGGGGACTGGTGTGGTGATGGTGCTAAGGTGCATGGTTGACAATCCAGAGGTTGCAAGCTCAGGCCATAGCAGAAGTGCTTACAGTTCAGCCCCGTCAGATTCCAATGAATATGCAAATTCTGTTAAATACCTTTTCACACAAGGAAAAAGGAAAGGAAGTTTTGCTATCAAAAGATCTCTCTTCTCCAGGGACCTCCCACTGGAATAGATTCTACTAACCTCTCCATCTGGATCTTCAATATGGTCTTGCAAAATATAGATAACATCATTTCAAACTTACTAGTCATCTCCAAAATCCAATTAAATCGTTCAACATGAAATACTACCTCAAAGGCATTTAAGTTCGGAAAATAGAAGCCTTCTATATTCAGACCCTTGTTACACTGATTTATTTAAAAGACTCCTTGCAGATTCTGCAAGGAGCTCAAGCAAGCTCTTTATTAAAACAAATCTAAGAGATTGCCAAAGAAAGATAACCAGAAAGATTCCAGCAAAATGTGAACTTTAGCAAGTTCTGAATGAATTTACTTGTTTATATAACCCCCACTGATTGAGGAACTTTAACATGTTTAAGAATTGGCAACCCTGTGAATCCGGTATTGTTACCGCCATATTACATATAGGGAAAATGAAATACAATAGAGGTTAAGTGATCACATAAATGTGCAGTAAACCATTACTTAAATTTTGGAACCAGCTCTCATTCCACCCTGCTCAAATCCAAAAATTGTTGGATTTTGAAAAATTGGAGAAATTGTTGCCCCATGTATTTCTGTGAGTCACCTTATGTTTAGTGTTACAATTAAGACAAAAAAAAAATCTGAGAAGGATCCTTTTGCATGAAAAGCTTCTCAGATTCAAGCAGGGTGAAATAGGATTGCACTTACATGTCTAAGGGCGCTTAGGCACATATCAAGTAGATGAGAATCTGGCCCTTTGTCTTTAACTACTTCAAATACTCCCTTTTCTAGTACATGAAAACAGAGAGGATGTGCCTTCAAGTTTTAAGGCCCTTCCCAGTTTGGCCTCTGTCTCTGCATGTAGCACCGAGCTTTTGATCCATCCTTCCATTCCAGAGCCTAATTTCCAATTTGCTTTTACTCACATGCAAGGGGATAGGTGGGGGAAGAGTCTGGCAAAATACCACACAACAACTATAGGATCCTTTTTCAACTCCCTGCTTTAAAAAAAAAAAAAAAAAAAAAAAAAATTAAAAATAAAAATAAATAAAAAATAAAATAGTTTGTCTCGGTCCACATGCAACCTGAGCTGTAACCACCAACAGAGGAGCAGTCTTCCTATCTGTTGTATTTTCAGCATATATTCCAAACCTATTTCAGTCTTTATATTGCATGCATTCCTAATGAAAGGGGACCTCCATCCTTCACTTAGGCCACCAGATATTGCCATAATGCAAATTAACCACCCAATGCCAATTCATCCTAGCAGACCCTAGGATGTATTGGCATCGGGCAAAGTAACTCTTACAACATTAAGATTACCGCACGATAAAAACTAGTGACCAGAATCTGGAAGAGACTTCCCAGGGAGGTGATGCAGTCCCCAACCTTGGAAGTCTTCAAGAGGAGACAGGACAGACACCTTGCTGGGATCATCTGATCTCAGCAGTATTCCTGCCCAGAGCAGGGTGGGGTGGAGTCTATCTTCCAAGGTCCCTTCCAGCCCTTAGTTTCTATGCTTCTATGTTTCTTCCCTTTGTGGTGGAAAGGTGTATGCCCTTTTACATAGGTTAAACACATAGACAAAGTACAGAAGACAGGAAGTGCTTGTTTTACACTGAGGAGATGAAGTAGAGCAAGGGAGGGTATGAATTTAAAGTGTCACGGCACTTACAGTCTGTGTGTTACCACTAACTGAGGAACAATAGTGCCTCATTCCACTTCAGCTTCCACTTCCTGGTATAAGTGTCCATACATGAGCTGAACTGTATGAAGAGCCCCATACAGAAACATTCCTTAAGAAAGTACCTTTTGGAAAGTTACCTTAAACCTTCCAAAACAAACAAATAAAATCCTCACTTTTTCTTGTGCCAAATTGTACTTCCTGACAGTTAAAAAAATTGTTAAGAAAACAGACAGTCCCCTCACAGCACTTCATTCACTTCTTGAGCTTCTGTCAAATAAAAACAACACAAAGTAGAAAGGCAGCCCAAAGCAGATCTCTTCCAACAAGAGTTGGTGGCAAAACCCAGGAGAAGGGAAAGAGAGAAGAAATTTACCCAAGGAAAGAAAAGGAGAGACAGACAGACTGATATGAAGCTCCCCAGCTGCAAGAGGTTAACACCTTGGTGAGTTCACGTTGGTGTCCTCCTTAAAATTAAGATGGCCAAATTAATTGTAAATGTCATAATATGGTGGCTTGAAGAGAAGCATTTGAAGTTCACATCAACTAAATGGAGTCCCAAAGAAAAATTATCTTTACAAAAAAAAAAAAATTCCCCTTGTGAGATACTTGGCACAACATCCTAATAGATGGACAGACATATACAACAGAAAAAAAAAATCAAGAGCCAAATAAATGGTATGTGGTATATATTAATATTCATGGAAGAATCTCTTCCACAGCTACTGGATTTAAGAATAAGAGAAATTCAGCACGTGTCTGTGCTTGGCAGGGCAGATGCCCTGCTAGTGGAGCCCAAAGATGATATTGATGACACACTAAGCAAAGCATTACAGATCTTTTCAATTTCTTTTCAGTGTCCAACCATTTGACTTTTTCTGCAGATTTGTATTACTATTTAAAGATAATCAGAGAAAAGGGAAGGAGAAGTTTTGCCTTTTGCATTTTTTTCAAGTGGCCAGGAAGCAAATACATCATGTAGAAAAGATAGGGGAAGAAATCCTACAAGACTCATTTTTCTGCAAGTTAGTCAATCCTGCCAAATCCTTAGCTAAGAAATAAATACAACCATTCCTAAACCCAGGATTATATACATTTAATTTATGTTAGGTCAGGAGACTGGGGGAGTGGGAGAAAATAGAGTCTGTATCCCAGGCAGCAGGCCAGACCCCAACAAGCTAGCACCCATTAGAGAGGCAGCAGAGAGAGAGAGAGAGACAGACTGCAACGTTTGTTTGACTGATAAAACATGTTTCCATTTCCCAGAACTGTGTTTCTCTGCTAGGGTCACACTTACTCCAATATCCCTGCTTAAAAGAAGTCATTCCAAAATGATAATTTGTCTAATTCATTCATTAAATTTTAAGTAGTGCACAGAGTTTGGCTAGTAGTTTAGTTTGGGTTATGTATTTTTAAGGAAACTATTTGTTTGGTTTTCAACCCTGGATAATCTTGGCTGCAACTGTCATGAAACAATATAAAATACTAGCCACAAGCCAATGGCCAGAAGAACAAAGGCGATTTAAAACATACATCTATCTACACCTATCGATCCTCCAAATGAGAGCTTAACTGAGATGGGGGAGGAAGGGGAATCTGTACAGATATCTTGTGTATCATCTCTCAAAGCCCCAGCAAAAAATAAATGAAACTGTTAACATAAAAGCACTAAGCACACAGAATCTCCAGTTCAGAGACTTTTACTTAGGTTCAAACAGGATTAGATACTGGCTAGTTTTGTGGCTTAAGTGGCACCTTTAAGACTGTTCCAATTCCAAAAGTTTTACCTCTGTATTGTCTAAAGCTATCGAGATTTCCTTCCCCCACTTGAAAGAAAAAGAAAAATATTGTAAAAACTCTCCCGCCTGAGCTTTTACAAGTCTATGTTTCCCCTTTGTTTAAATGAGCTGCAGATCTACACAGATCGTTACAATTCATGCATTCCAGTTCAGCTAAACAGGGATGCTTGCCATTTTCCATTACATAAGTTCATGCAGCAGAGCTCAGTTAGGAACACTGCCATTTCAGCAAACATTTTTTCCCCTGCACTTTCCAGTTCCACCCCTTCACACCAAGTTTGTTGAGAGTTCTTAAAGCAAGTTAAAAAAAATCTGTAAGGTTATATTTTTATAACATCAGTGCTTAGAAAGCCCCCAAGCAGAATCATAGCCCCTGCTGTGCTGTGTGCTCTACAGACTTTGTAAGAGGAGAATTTCCTTGCCCTAAAGAGTTTACAATCTTAATTTGAAACAAGATTAACAGGTAGGTTAAGCAAACAAAGGCAATGAAAAGGCAGGCAGGAATGGGCAAATATATCTATCTGACAGAAAAAGAGAAAGAAAGAGAAAGAGAATATGAACGTTGGACATAATTGCCTTGCTGACCTTTAAATAAGTCTCTCTTAAACCACAATTTAGTCAATTAAAGCAACCATTTGGACATATCCAAATTAAATCCAGGCTAACTGGCTATGCTTGGATTTTAGAAATAACTTGGCCACCTTGGCACTTGTCAAAGTTTGCTCTCACAGAGACAGAGGAAGATTAGTAAGAAAGATAAAAAGCCTGCTCCCACTTTGCATGAATCTTATGGTTAAAAGTGTCATTATATTAAAATAAGATAGTGAACAGTCAATATAGATGCTTTTACATTCTCATTTCAGAGACTTGTTTGTACTTCTAACAACAGCTACAGTATCAGGGGTGTTGGTTGTACCTATGTTGGTCTCCACACATAGGCAGACAAGGTTCTTTGGGTAAATGTGATATCTTTTATCAGACCAACTAAATAGTTGGAAAAATTGTTCTTTGCAAGGTTTTGGGCGCAAACACCCTTCTTCAGGTATAGGGAGAGTCTGTTGGTGTTTTGTGTTCTCCTGGATGGAACAGAAGCCAATATGCAAAATGGTACAGTATCAGGAATTTTGCATCATGATGATGAAACTCTCTCTTTCCTTTATCTCTATACACAGCTATCTTAGAAAAACCCTGCTAGAGACTGTTACTCAATTTTTTGTAAATATCTGTCAAAACTCGAGATGGATTACAACAACTGCTACATCTTATATAGACCACCTCTTCTCCTAGAATCTTACCATAAGCGTGGTACACTCCATTTTCATGAGGACATTAAGGTTGATAGTTAATTCTGCTTTCAAGTCAAACTTTTGGGGGGCTGATTTTCAAAGTAAGTAAATATTGGAACTGGCAATGAAGACAAAAAGGAGCAAACATGAAGACCAGCAAGTATGCATCTAGCTCATGGTGCCTCTTAAATGGGCAGAGACACCTGCCAAGTGTGCCCTTTCAAAATCTCCTCCTGCCCCCCCACCCCGAGTTTGGTCTTCTGACTTCTTGAGTGGTCCCATTCACTTCATTGTCAGGCTGCATCTATCTGAAGGCTTTTCTCAATATTTCCCTGTTCTTGCAATATTGTAGGTGCAGCAGTACCAAGGAGGACAACAATGGAAGCTCTGACATCCATCTCTGCTCTGAACAAGGGTAAGTGCCACTGATAAGATTAAAAAAAAAAAAAGTGCCACAGGCTAAGCACATTTTTACATTGCTCCCATCAGTGGGTGGAGTGGCCTTGGTGACAAATTTGGTGATGAAAAAGAAGCTACTGGCTTTTAGCTCCTCTTCAGCTTTTCCTGTACAAGTAAAATTAAATCTGAAAGTTCCCCCTGTTTTTCAACTGAGGTTAGGACCAGGTGAGAAATAGGAGAATAGTTATCACATGCAAACTACAGCAGAGAACATACACCTCGAAAGCCATTTTACTTCAATAATTCTCAGACCTTGAGAAGGGAACTTACTGATGCTAACACAATCCAAATGTGTTAATAACTGAATTATAGGTGGTTGAGGGAGCAATGTATCTAGCTAAGGCCTGCCCAAGACTTTCCGTTTAAAAAAAACAAAACTATTTTTAGTTATATGAATCTTTGCCAAAATTCAGCCATCCCAAGATTAAAACTTTTCTATTTGGGCTATCAAGTCTCCAATTGACTTTTTGAAGAGTTTAAAGAACAAACACTTTGGCTATTTCTGAAAATTGGAACATGAAAACAGCATATTCTTTTGTCTGTGTTAAAAATTCTGAAACCTATTTTAGGATTAAGCTTGCAATCAAAAAATGGTAAAGAATTTCCAGGAAAAAAATATTTGTACAATCCTAAATTTGGCTCCCTTGTGCATATGCTGTTTTTTCAATGGGACCTTGCTTCATTCAGTGTGTAGCCCCACACATCATTTGTGGCACACAAGCAGGGCCCTTCACTGAATATCAAATTACTATATTTCTTTTCATGCTTCTCCTTGATAATCTTATCCAATCATATATCTTCATTAGATGTTTAAATATATATTTCCTACTAATTCAAATTGTGCCTCTGGTAAAGGGAACACATGGAGGCATCCACATTTTATACCTTGAGATCCAAGGCACAAAAATGAGGAGACGCTTTTGAGAACTTGAGCCTTAATTTGAGTGTACAATTCAATTCACGGAGACCTTGATTTTGTTTAAACTTCTTCGCATTGTAGTCTGCATTATGTCCAAAGCATAGTTCTCCCCTACAGTCTTAAATGTTCTTCCAAAACCAGGATTTAGATATATTACATTCATTTTCAATTTATGCAAATTTTTTATATTGGTCATTTTCTTTACGGGATGGCTACAAAAGTGGGTCTTAGAGGCATAAGGTCCAAGTGACAAGTCAACGATTGATGGAAAGAGTACAAGTGGCCCTTGTAATTTACTAAGTTAAACAGGTCCCAATCTTGCTACTCTTTTTTTTTTTCCCTCCCCTATAAGCAAAAGTGTTCCACCCAGTGAAATAAGTGGCACTACTTCTGTGTTCCAGAACTGAAAAAGTAAATCCTTTTTATATATGCATTAGGATTCCACATGTATTTGAGAACAAAGAACTCTGGCTTTAGATTCTGTGATGCACACAGTGCAATCCTTCCATAATCACACTAAGATTCCAAGGCATGGGAGGTTCAGAAAGTAAGGGAAAAATATATATGCATCTGTTTAACTTAACTCTTCCCCTCTATCCTGAAATACCTTCAAGGACTCCAATGCAGCACTCACAATAAAACCAATAACCTCTGTGTCACTTTTACTAGAGGCACAATCTGAATTAGTACAAGGACATATGTACTTAACACTGCAGGAACAAGTCAACCAAGCGGGGACCTTGGAAAGCTCCCAAATGAAACACAATATGTAGCTTTGGGCCCAACAGAGCTGAAATGTAATCAAGACTCTTTTTGTTTACTGTTGTGTTTAATACTTTAGTGTTACTGAAGATGCCAGCAGTGTTCTTCAGCTAACTGTTCCTGCAGAGCAGAAGTCAACACTTCTACAATAGCTGAGGAAAAGTGCTCTGTGATACCTTTTCAACATGGAGGGACAGGATGATCAGCCTGCATTCCTTTATTTATTTTTTCCTTTTTCTATTTAACTTAGTGGGAGTTGTGCCACTGAGAATGGGAATAGATTTAATTCCTAAAAGACTAATTTCAATATCATGGGCAGAGTAGTAAATTCAGAGAGACAAAAGATATTTAAAGGCCAGAGAACATGTCCCCACCAGATTATAAATAGCTTTATAAAGTCAAATTAAGAGCTCACACTAATTGATAGGGGCCCTTTAAGGAGTTTTACATATGTAACTTTAGTGGAAAAAAAAAACCCAAACAAAACACGAGCTTCAAAGTAGAGTGTACCTTTACAGCAGGGGTGGGTAAAATATGGCCTGCGGACCAGATCTGGCCCACCAACTGATTGGATCCAGCCTACAGGCAGACACCCACCAACTGATTGCATCTGGCTTGTGGCTGCCCCTGCAACACACTGCATGGGGCCGAGCCCTGCCCAGGGCAGCCCAAGTCACCATGCTTCCACCTGCACCTGCTCGCACCCACCCTGTGCCCAGATAGCAGGTGCCCAGATAGCACCAATTCGGCCAGCATGCACAGCTTCCTGGTAGGGCTACTGCCATAGCCGCCCAGGGACTGCTTGCTTCCCCCTGCCTCCAGTGGCTCCTCCTCCTCCCCCTGCTGTGCTACTCTGAGCAGCAGGTAATGTGGGGAAGCCGGGGGGAGGGGGGGCAGAATGTGTGCCAGGCAGCGAATGCCCAGCCAGGCAAGGTGGGGGAGGGGGGAAAAAGGAGCTGCAGCTGGGAGGCTCCCAGCACACACACCCCCAGCTCCAGCTTCTGGATACCTTCCACCCACTCTGCTTCCCCCCACACCCCCACACACCCTCCTCCCACACACATTCACATACCCCGCCATATGCCCTCCACACAGCTCCCCCCCCACAAAAAAGTAAGACTTTATTTTGTACTATTATACAATCGCCTCTATATATGCTACTCAAAAAACAAAAATCAGGAGAAAAAAAAATTTTTTTAAATGAAGTTAGAATATGAAATAGGGTTTTGATTTTTAGTATACGATTTGTTTTTTAGCTTTAATTTGTTAAAATGATATCTTCTGAAAGATTGTGTGTGTGGCGCTTGACAGCTCACAAAAAACTAGTTAAATGGCCGTCTAGCCAAAATAATTGCCCATCCTTGCTTAACAGTCTAAAACAGAGGAAAGAAGCAATGCAGCAAGGGTAGGATCAGACCCAGGACTTCCAGAATTCTGTTAATTTCTCATTATAATATCTCAGCGGGGGTGGGGCGGGTGAAGCTTTTCTTTCCCGAAACATATTTATTTAAGGTCACTGTTATTTAAACCATCTACAGTGACTTAGAGAAAAATCGAAGTCCAAAGTTTTTTTTCTTTCTGCATGGTGCATTGACCCCTGAGCCCATTACTGCCCATAAACATTTTACAAGGAGGTTATCAGCTTGCTAAGATAACAAATTTTATCCAAGCTTTGATAGTGCAGGGCATCAGCAAAGCTACAGAAAGGATTTTTTACTTCTAAAAGTAAAGTAAAATGTTGCACTAAGTTTCAAGGCAAAAAAGAGGCACATTTTCATCCCTAGAGGCTCATACTTAAACTACTCCATATTCCAGAGCAGGAAAAACAATATTTCCAAGATTATGTTTTCCCCACACGATATCTATAGCTTTGTCTGTCACTTGCATAACACACATACCTTTTTTAAGGAACTAAGAAGTAAATCTACATAGATTGTGCAACATATTTCTAATGTCAGAATTAAAAAACAGAAAATTGAATATGGGAGTGGAAACACTGCAGCACAGCATGAATAAAAAAAATTAGTGTATATTTAGATGAATAAACAGCTCATCTTACCTGTGCAATCTTTCCTGAAATAGCAGATTAGGATAACTAGTGCGCGTCGTAAATTTCCCATTTCTTAAATCTACCATATTTCTATAGATGGCATTTGTTTTTGCCACCACAAAGGTTATCCCTACCTACCTAGATAGGACAACTTTATAGCCTTAGCTATGTTCCCTCCCTCTATGCTGATGGGAGAAAGCCTAGGTTTATCCTGGTCAGCTAGCATGTGTTAGTACTTAGCAGCATATTTTAGTTTGAAGAAATAATTAACACATGCTAGACCCAAACCCTTCTTCCTAGCACAAACATGGCCAAAAAGTGATTTTTGTCCTGCTCACGTAAGGTGCTTTTATACACGCTCTGGTGGTGAGGAGGGGTGCTTTAATTAGAGCGCTTCCTGAGAGCCACTAATTAAAGCGCCTGTAGCGTCTTGTGTATTCAGTGTCCTGTGCTTCAAAATGGCTGCGGGGGTACTTTTAACTAAAGCTTGTCTGACGAGCTTTATTTAAAGCACCCCCACCTCCATTTTGAAGTGCGGGGATGCTGAATACATGAGACGCCGAGGCTGCTGGAACATGCCAATTAACGTGCTCCAGCAGAATTGATTAAAAATCGAGCCTGCTCTGACACGCTGTTATTATTGCAGAAGAGTCAGAAGTAGGAGGGCTGCTTCTCTAAAGAGTCTTCTCCATGGGATTTGGGATGGGGACAGAATCAGGAATCTGACTCCTTCTGGCACCCATTTTTCACACATATTACACGTTGGAGTTAATGTTGCTTTGGAAACAGCACTAACTTTTACTATGTCCTCACTGCAGATGATACTGGAGTTAAGATAACAGCTGGAAACCCACAGCAGATAGACAGAGGGCAGTTTCCATAGAATTTGAACACCTAATTTCCCCCCTGTCCAAGACACCCTCTCACTTTGAGGATTCTGGAGGAGAAGCTTCATAAAGTTCTCTTAGCTCCTCTGGCTGCCTCTTTTAGGCTTCTCACAAGTGATCTGTCGCTTGGTTATTATGGTGATGCATGGCTCTCCCAGGAGGAAGAATCTGGTAAAGCTTCCCTCTGGGACTATAACATGTGAATACTTAGTTTTGTGGCATGAAGCAATAATAATAGATGTTTGGGTTGGAAGGGACCTTAGCAGATCATCAAGTCTGACTCCCTGTCCTGGGCAAGAGAGCGCTGGGGTCAGATCACCCCAGCCAGGTGCATGTCTAGCCTCCTCTTAAAAGACCCCCAAAGGTAGGAGAGGGCACCACCTCCCACAGAAGCCCATTCCAGATTCTGGCAACCCTTACTGTGAAGGAGTTCTTCCTGATATCTAACCTAAATCTGTACTCCACCAGTTTGTGGCCATTGTTCCTAGTTATTCCGAGGGGTGCCCTGGCAAACAGAGCATCTCCTATTCCTTGCTGCTCCCCCCTTGCCCCCAATGAATTTGTAGGCGGCAACAAGGTCACCTCTCAGTCTTCTCTTGCAGAGGCTGAAGAGATCCAGGGCCCTCAATCTCTCCTCGTAGGGGTTTGCCTGCAAGCCCCTAACCATACGAGTGGCCCTCCTCTGAACCCTCTCAAGGTTGTCCACATCTCTCTTGAAGTGTGGAACCCAAAACTAGATGCAGTACTCCAACTGCGACCTGACCAATGTCACAGAGGGGAAGTATCACTTCCCGGGACCCGTTTGTCACGCACCTGCTAATACATAATAAAGTGCAGTTACCTTTACTGATTGCTTAGTCACATTGACGACTCATGTTCATTTTGGTGTCAACAGTGACTCCGAGATCCCTTTCTGCTGTTGTGCTGCTGAGAAGGTCTGCCCCCAACCTGTAAGCGTGCTGTTGATTATTCTCTCTCCCTAAGTACAGCACCTTGCAGTTATCCTTGTTGAACTGCATCCTATTCTGTTCTGCCCATTTTTCCAACCTGTCCAGATCCACCTGGATTCATTCCCTAGCCTCTAGTGTGTTAACTTTACTCCGTGATTTGGTATCACCTGTGAATTTGGACAGAGTGGTAACCTCTGCCTGGAGTTCCCTCACCTGCCTCTCCAGGGCCTCAGCCCAGTCCCTAGGCTGTTACTGAAAGCCCTCAGGCAGCCAGTTGAAAAAGTTAGACATTTGCAACATTTGATCACTAAAAGGGTATTTCATGAGGCCATGTGACATATTTCTGTATAGGTCCATTTTGAAAACTAAAAAAAAATAGTTTTGATTTTAATAAATTATTGGCCCTATATTTCGACACTCTCCAGGGAACTCAGACCGTCGTCTGTCTGTCCCTGCTTCTTGTGTTCCATATACACGAACTACTAAACTTTAGTTTATGGTCCTACAGCCCAGAAGCATTATTCTTAATAAAATAGCCAAGGCAGGAGGAGGGAGGGGGCATATTTGGAGGAGTGTAAGAATTGTTAGCAGCGTCCACATACTGGGGGGAGGAGGGGGGGGCAAATCGGGGCGACTGCCCTGGGCCCCACACTTTGGGGGGCCCCGCGGAGCCAGGCGGAGCAGCGGCAGTGTGGAGCCAGGTGGAGTGGTGGCTCCACGTCCAGCTGCTCGCTACCCCTACCTATTGGCGGCAGCTTCTCCAGGGCCGGGGCTGGGGCCCCTCATGGGCTGATTTGCCCTGGGCTCCACACCCTGCTCAGGTTGCCTCTGCACATACCATGCTTAAAAATTCTCTTCTGCATATATTGGTACAGCTTCCACCAAAAGGTAAAAGCACTTGTTTGAGAGCAGGATTTTGCCTTTACACACTTTCATTTTGCCTCAAGAACAGAAGAAACTGTTCACTGCATCCAGAGCAACAGGAGAATCCATCTCCAATTCCCATACTCCAGCTGATCCCCACACTCCAACTTTCAAATGGACATGGGGGAAAAAATTATCTGGTTTTTTTTGGCAACCAAATTAGATTCCCTACTGCCACTAGATGAAGTAACTGAAAAACCTTGCATGCAATTTATTTAGAACACCTTTCCCTTTCCTCCCCCACCATGTACTTCATTCCATTGCTTCTCCTACATCATTTTAACCCTCTATCTCTTCTGTATATCTATCCCCTCCAATACTTGTGTCAGTTGATAAAAGCACCATTTTGGCTTTCTTTGTTCTCTTCCTGCGTTTTGAAGAGGGGAGATTTCTGTGATGCTTTCTTCCTGCCCATGATCTTCCAAACCTGTCCCACATTGGAGGACCCTTCACCTACAAACTCTTCTCTTTCAGTTGAAGAGATGAAGATAACAAGGTAACTAGAATGGAATATACAGGACCCACCTCATTACAAAGCTTGAAAAAGCAGGTAACTGCATTCTTTATGCTGCTTCAGGTTCAAGGATGTTAGGCTGTTGGAGGTGCTTAAGGGGAAGGGGGCAAGGGGTAGAGGGAAAAAAGGAGGGATGATCTAGGGCTGAGTTTTCATTTATGCAGCCATACTGGTGGGAAGAGCCTCAGGTCAGGCCCTTTAGCTTTTCAGTGATGCTCAAGTACGTTGTACACATGTACACACAGAGCACTCAATAGTAAAAAAAAGTGAATACAGAACTCAAGTGTTACACTGAAGTTGCTGCAGAAGTGAGCGTGCACCCTCTTTTCTTCCCCATTCTCACATGATATTTTTGCATCATACCTGAAAGCAGGTGTACAGAACTGAAAGTCTTCTCCAGTTTCCCCAGCAACACAGTAAGAAAGCAGTCAGATGAAAGCGAGGCAACATCCTTTGAACTTTGGTCATACACCACCACCTCTTGTTTGCCATCAATTTCAATCTGAAACACAAATAAGTGGATATCAGATGACAGAAAAGATGGGGGTGGGAGGGAAAGGGACCACCAGTACCAGATTTAGATACAAGCTAAGTAAGCTACAGCTTAAGGCCTCACATTATGAGGGGCCTCTAAATACAATAAAACCTCATAAATCCAGCATGCTCGGGACCGAATATGTGCCGGAAATTTGAAAATGCCAAGTTTTTTTAAACTGGCACTACAGCCAGTTACGGAGCTGGGGAGGGGTGGGTAGGCAGTGGCAGCCAGTCCCGGAGAACCAGCCACACGCAGAGCAGCGGCATGGGGTGCTTAATGGAGGCGGTGGCAGGCATGTGCAAGGTTCCCCCGCCACTTCCGGGCTGGCCGGGGGGGGGCCCCCCGCCACTTCCGGGCTGGCAGAGTGGGGGAGGGTGAGCGGCAGCAGGTCCTGAAGTGGCAGGGGAAGTGCTGGATTTGGCAATGCTATGGGACCTTTTAAACTTGACATAGCTTAGGGCCCAAGCATGTCATAATTCAGCCCTGGGGGGCCCAATATGAATAAATAAATAAATCACATTTAGAGGTTCTTTGCTTACTTTACAGTAGCCCAAATCTCTGGATTCTACATACAGTTTATACAGAAGCCACCTGGTATTTTTTACACTTCTTAAAATGCCTGACCAAACCATCCTTTCATGCATATGTAAATCAAATATCTGCCCAGGGTTGGAGCCTGCTGTATGATATCACCAACTCAAATTTTTAGGTCACTTAAGGAAAAAAAGAAAGTTTATAGTGCCTGAAATTCAGGTTTTACTTTTGAATGCAAAAACCAAATTTTAGTTTCCTCTCCCCATCCTTGTGTCCCAAGCAGTAGAAGAGACTGCAAACTTCCAAAGGCCATATAAAAAAAAAAAAAAAAATTAACCATCTATAAAAAAAGCCCTCTTCATATTGAACATTTTTCGAAAAAACTGTTTTCCCAAACTAAACCCCATACAAAACTTCAAACCAACAGACAACAACAAAAGAATTCTTATGTCCAGATTTTCACTGCCACCCAAAATAGTGGAAACAAGCACTGACATACCTTATAAACAATATCCATATATAGATCCATTTTAAATTAGACTTATATTCCCCAAGTATCATAACTCTAAAATTTTCATTATTAACAATGATTTTTTTTTTTTAATCTAAAGCACACTAACCAGAAGGTGTGGGGATTTTTTTTTGTAGATAAGCAATTTTCTTCCATATTGGACCATGAAACCTTTACAAAAAGAATATCCCTTGACTAAGCAATCCCTCCTACTCTGGGAGACCTTACTAAAAAGGCTTGACAGTACAGAACGCAGTTGTCCTCTATCTTTTGCTAACACTACTCTTGTTAAGCAACTGGATGTCTGTGTTCATCTCTCTTACATTAGTATTTGCTGCAATTTTGCAGGTTAAACTTTGAACATCTTTGCATCTGAATTAGATAGGCATAAAAGATCATCCAATGCAAAACTGACTACAGCCTTTAAGGAAAAGAAAATACATTACTTTTTTACTGAAATAATCTTAAATTGTTAAAACATACTATGCATCATTAATAGATAAATGGGAAAATATTAAATCAATTATTTGAAGAAGTTCCCCTCTAATATTTACTGTGGCCACTTGGAAGTAAACAAAGTCCTCGAAAACTGAATATATTCATCATGACTCTCTGTGTCACACAGTGGTTTAAAAAACTGACTGAAACCTCTTATTTCCCCCCAGCCTTAAGTAAAGCAAAAGCAAGAACCCTTACCTTGTGTTTTGCCGAGTGTTGAATTAGCTCTGTAATCAGCACTTTGTCCTGCTGCAGCCTCCGCTTCATAAGCTTGGAGCAGTTGATATTGATGGCATCCAAGATGTGGGATGTGTTGTATTCCACAAAGGGGCGGCTATCAATCAGAAGCAATTGTTCTGTGCCACTTTCTAGCAAAGCCACCAACCTCTCGGCAAGAATAAGTTGAGTCCTGATCATCTCATCGGCCATGACAACAATAAGGCCTCTTACCACCTCCCTCTAATTTGCAGCGATGATGTAATGGCTGTGTACTCAAAGGCTTAGCTACCCCATTGTACTGGAAGTGTATGAGGTCATGCTGGTAGTGACTGGCAAAAGAAAAGTTAAACCCATTTTCAGAAAGAGCCCTCCAAATGAATGTCTCCTTCTGCTTGCAGTTGATGTGCCGTTACAAAGGACTCATTTCACAAAGCAGCCTCTCGCTTCTGATTCATCAGGAGATGACTATGGAGTAGCCATTTCACAATTCAGACAAAAGATGCTTTTGGGCTGCCACTGCATTACATCATTCTTTACCTTTGCTCCAGACCACCAGATTTGCACTGGACTAAGTGCCTACAGGAAAGGAGGGGGGGGGGGGGGGGGGGAAAGAGGGAAGGAGAAAAAACAACGGGGGAGACTGTAAGAGTGAGTAGTACACAGCATTTAAAAACATGATCAGTTCACTCTTATGCTCCATAGGACTATTACATTTTTAATTAATATACACCTGAAACATCACTTTCCAAACAGCTTTGGGGTATTATTTGCAAGTGCTGTATCTGTCTATGCCAACAATCTTGCTCGTACTATTATCTTTTATTCAGGCAAATGTAACCAGTCTTAATTGCAAACTTTTGTTGCCACTGGCATAATCTGACCTTGTGGCAGAATATAATGGAGATATTGCCTTAAAGTAGTAGCATTAGTTTTCAGTGGAAAACTTAGTTGGATGTGCTGTAGCATGTTACTACATTTAGATAAAAGGAGTATGATTTTGTTAGAGAAACATAAAAGTTTTTTTTAGAGTTTGTTAGAGAAACGTAAAACTTAGACACTTCAAATTCTAAAACTGGTACAGTAAAAAGGTTAATAATATCCCATTAGAGTGCATTTGTAGTTGTCCACTCTTCATAAACTTATCCACTTTTCTGGTTGGAGAATATGACTGAAAGAGGAGATAAGAACAGAATCCCATTTTCAGAATACGCCCTATGCATCAATGAACTGGTCCATGTCTGCCCTGTAGAAATTTATCATGTCAAGCACTGTTTCTTCTCAAGTAACAGGAGCACTTGTCTGAGGGACACTACAGATAGCATAAGTGCAAGCTAAAACACCTTTTTGGAGCAAATTAGGCTCAAACCAAGACTAGAGACTGAATGAACCCAAATCGCTTCACTCAGAACACATTTAAATGGCTGAGTAGTGAACATTTTAGTTGCAGTGATTCAACTTGTCCTCCCATTACTGCCCTACCTGAGCAGTGACTTTCCAATCTCTCTCAGATTACACTGCTTCTGGAATCCCTAGAACATATACTCAGAGTTCACTGCAACTCACCCACAGTGAATGAACAGTGCTGCAAAATGAACATAATATGCCCTAATCAGCACAACAAAACCTGCCCAACAAGCAACTGCATTCTGTAGCTTGCATTTGGGTTTACAGTCTAACGTTCCTGTTATTTGAGGAACAGTTTTAGGTCAGTAAAATTGTGAAATATCCCTCAGTAACAAAGTGCAACTCCAGCAAATCATCTGCATGTCAGCTAGAATTAGCTTGTATTCATAGCATTAGGCTAACAAAAAGGATGGCTCAATGGCAAGTGAGGGAGACTTGGCTTCCATTTCCTGCCCTGCCAATGACATCCTGTGTGGCCTTGAGCAGGTCACTTAGCCTCTTTCTGGGTACCACAGAGGAACTTGCTCATCATGGATGCCACAAGATTAACTGTCATCGGCAATTCCTCGAACACCAGACACCAACATTAGGATGAACAGATGAAATATGCACATCTTCAAGGTTTAGGCATCTGGCCTTCAAATCTTACGCCAGATAATCTTAATTTTTTTAATGCATCTGAGTGACAGAACAATAATCCGATAAGGATATGGTTGCAGCAATGCAAAGCAAAAGAAATTATAGCAACCATGACAGTGAAGTTAGTGATGACTGATGAAGAGAGCCAGATGTCTCTCATGGCAAATGTCAAGTTACCTGATGCTCAGAAAGTATTAGACACTCCTCAACTCTTTTTGACTCTGCAAGACAGACAATCAACTGTTCCATTTGGCTGACCTACCCTTTATTTTTGCAGTGAGTACAGATAGGAGTGAAAAGCAGAAATCTTTCATTATTTGACTCTTCTGTAATCATATGATTCTTATATAGCGAGCACTCTGAATTTATCTGCCTGCTCACAATAGATCGTATTGTTTCCCTTTATATTAAATGTCAACAGTCATTCTTTCTGTATTTAAAATATGCCAACCAAAATATAGTGAAATAATGATGACAAATCTTTCATGAATGACTAATTCATCTCACAACCAATGAAAAGACTACTGATTAATGGTCGCTCACAGATGGTTATTCATTATTACATAACCCCTTGGAGTGACAAATTAAATAGATTTTACTGTATTTGAAAAGGAAGAGAATGAAATAAAAGTAACCATCCCCTTATACATGCACAGAGACAGACAAAGACCCATTGAAAATAGCTAGATACCTCTTCTTAGTGGGGACACAAATTGAACATCTGAATTTCTCCATGAACTCCAAAGCATTCATTCTTGCACAAATGTTTGGAGTAAAGCCTCATTAGAAGCAGTCTGAACACACACAATCTTTAATATTTGGTTAAAAACAAAATCTTCCTTGATTTCTTCCTATAGCTTTCATTACAGGGCTCAGTAGTGTATCTATGGGTGGGCAAGGAGGGCACCAGGCCCAAGCGCAGATTTAGAGGGGCACTAGAATGGTGCCCCCCAGGGAGCTTATTCCACAAGCATTTGTACAGCTGGTGTGTGGGAAATCTGTGCTACAGCAAGAGCCCAAGCCCACCACAGCTGCCCTGAGTCCCTATGTGGTTGGCTGTCCTACTCAAGGTACTGTAACCCTACGCCACAGCAGTTGCTGCCACCACTGCCAGATCTTTGAGTCTCCAGGGTGAGCTAAGACTCATGCAACCCCTCCGCCCCCTCCCCGCTGCATACATTTCCTTCCCACTCTGGATCAGGTGTGGAAATATCCTTTGGGTTAAATATACAGCTTAAGGCCCCAATCCTGTACTGAGATCCAAGCAAGGCAAGGGTTTACTTGCAGACTTCTCAGCCAAAAAGCAGGGTCTGCAGTGGCACATACATTATTCTCCAAGCATTAAAACAGGTCCCAGTTGGGCAAGTGCTTTTAAATCTCATTGATGGCAAGTGGAGTTGAAGGAGCACTGAACCTTGTAGAAAACACTTCAACACCTTGCAGAATCAGGCCAGGAGTAAGAAAAAAAAAATTTAAATAAGGTCATAAATTCAAACCGATTCATAAATTGGTGTGTACAAGGCTTCTATTTCAGCAACAGACCACTTCTTGTTAGCACTGAGAAATCCCACAGCAGTGGGTATTCTACTCATTGGAGACAAATACAAAATTATTTAAACACACACAAACATATAAATGCAAGATCAATTCTGGGGCGGAAGAGGTGGGGGGTGGGGAGGGAAAGAAGGTACACTTTTATAAAATGCCTTAGGAAAAAAAATACATTTGTTTCATGCTCTTGAGAGAACAGAGTTGCATTTACCAGCACAAGAAAAATACCAGACTTTTACATAAGCAGTTGCTGGATTAATAGCATTCTGTTTATCTATTTGCCAGTACCCCACTGCTTTCTGGCAAGATGCCACTATTGCTTTTCAGTGTATTCAGACGTAGTGGAATACATATTGTTTTAGAGTGCAAAGTACTGGGAAAATTACTATAGCAGATCATGAGGAACTAGCTAAACCTTGCCTATACACTGACTGACAACTGTTTTTCCTCCATAGAAAGGTTGCTGTAAGGTCCTTTTATAAAACAAGAGCAGGAGGGAAGTTATGGCCTCCCGGCAATCTTGTTATGATAGTGCAAAAATAAATAAATAAATCCCCCCCCCAAACCCCATGGATGGAACTTGTTAAATTGTGCTTACTTTCTAAAACCAACACAAATACAGAAAACCCCACACTTTTTGGGTTTTCTTCTTCCCCCCCTCTCCTTGCCTTACTCAAAATTTGGATTTCCCACTGCCTGCCAAGGCTTAAAGCCCAATTCAGAACCTGGAAAAATATTAGGAGCCTTTCCACTGGCTACAATGGGCTTGGCATGAGCCCTTAAATGAGCTAGGGCAGCAGTTCCCAAACTCTGACAGACTGCACACCACCAATTTAAAATGATACAACCTTAAGTACCACCAGCAAATTTTTGTCATAAAGTAATTATAATAAATCTGTTAATGTGTACCGCTGACAAGTTGCAGAGCATTGGTGGTATACATACCACAGACTGGGAACCCCTGAGCTAGGCAGAATGCTTGGATGGGTAAAACACTGAGAAACAAAATGAGAAAAGACAAACTGTGCAGATGAGAAAGTGTCATTAGCTTAATTGATTAAAATAGGACTAAATTATGAATGTTTAAAATGGCACATACTATTAAAATGTCTCTGGTTCAGAAAGAAAATGAGTGCTAATTAAAGGTAGGACACTTCATAGACTTAACACTTTTTTTTCCTTCTCACCGATTCACTTAACCCCTTCTCAGCAAAAACACCCCCCCAAAACACTAACTACAATCGCCAAGTTTCTCTTTAAAGACCCTAAAAATCCCACATTTGTATAACTACATAAAAGACACCTTTTTAAGAAACACGGGGCAAATAGTTTGGGTCCTTTTAGTGACTTGTGATAACAAAACAATCTACCAATTTCCAGGTACGTGTTCATTCTGCCCTTGGCATAACATGTAATAGGGAGGTAACTCAGTAGTGAACTTCAAAAGATTGCGGCAAGGGTGGATTAATGAAAAAAAAAAAAAAAAAAAAAAATCACATTCTTTCAAAATGCTGTTCCAAGCACATACACTTTGATGGTTCTCAAGTATCTCAAAACACTTGGTCAGAACATACATAAGAGAAATATCCCAGAATAGATAGTAGCCTAGTAGGCTTGGCCTAGTGGGATGGGGAGAACCAGACTGAAACCCCTATTCTGAATCAGGTGAAGCTATGTAGGAGCTTGCATTGGGTCTCCCATGTCCCAGGTGGTAGCCCAAATCACTGGGCCACATGTATGATGGGGTCTGTGGCAGTCTGAGAAATTACATGGTTTACTTAAAAGATAACAAAGGGCTTCTCCTTCCATTTTACTCTTCACTAGGGACTTAAAAAGCCAAACCCTCAATTTTTCCACAAAACACAAATGTTATTTTTCTGCACAGCTCAAAGTTGTGATTTATGCTTTAAAGGAATGCAGCAACTTGACTGGGTGTTACCACAGGATGCAACTTGACTGCCTTGCCATAAATAAGCTATTATGTTGCTGACCTCTGGACCAGGAAACATCATCAAAACCTCAGTCACCAGGATGTTCACAGGTACTGAAAATAGTGTTGGGATTGTGAAACGTCATTCAATTATGAGGATATTACATGAAATCATCCACAGACAACTGCACAATCCCAGGGGTTTTTCAATCATTGCAGACAAACCTGGACATACAATATTGTTTCTTAGCTTCTATATATTTTAAGTACAGCTAATTTTGAAAGTTAGTTATGCACAGAGTTTAAAATGGCTGTATCATATACCTGCCCCTGTATGCCTCCATCAGACTTCATGTTGTGTCCCCCCTCTCTCCCCTTCTCCCCCAACTTTACACTTGTAATCAAAACAAATTCATGCACACGAAGCTTATTTTAGCTCCCCTGTGCATTATGGTATAGTTGTTATCTACAGGTCACATTTTTTTCTTCCAGAGAACCCATACCTCATTCTGTATTTGGCCTGGATTCACAAGAGAGAAGAAGAATTAAAGGTCATGTAGATTTGGGAACCAAAAATCAAATCAAAAGAGGGTTTTTTCATTGAAATCAACTAATTAATTTCTACTTCAATTACTTTCTCGGAAGGTTCTTAGGTCCAAGATTTGAAGTTTATTGCCCTCCATTCCCACCTCCCCTCACACCGCAAACACATGTGCTCATCCATTAAGGACCTCAGTCTCCCCTAATTGAAACTATTATTGCTATTTCTGCCAAGGTGGACCAATGGGATTCCTTCCAATTCTGCTGGATTATTAACATGAGGAAAGAGCGTTTCTGATAAACTCTAAAATTTAGAGTTGTAGTCTTTATGACAACATTGCTAGCCAAGGGAAAAATTTAAGTAAATTGAACCTGGGTCTCCCAGCTTGCTTAGTTTTGCTAGGTAAGTCAGCATTATTTTATGTACTACTTCAGTGTATGATATGCCTACAGTACTGACTTATGTACACACCAGATGTTAACTGAACTGACAAGGTTTCATCCAAATGGTGGTACTAAAGAACTGAAGAAAAACAGAGGTATTCTTGGACATCTGAAAATGCAGGAGTGTTGATGACAAATGACTGTTACTATTATCTAAGGTATGGGAAATCTGCTGCAATTCAAAACAATTAGAACAAATAGTGCTTGGCTAGACCAGTACTGGGAAACAGTGTGTATATATATATATA
>NW_005842529.1:866206-870150 GCF_000455745.1 Alligator sinensis
TTACACTGGTTACCTCATCCAGTGAATTACTTTTGGGTTTTGTGCTTGTGTAGTTTAAGTGTCATTCAGGCATTAACTCAAAGTCCACAGAACTTCTTGACTGAAATATATATATATATATATATATATATATATAAGATTGGGGCATGAGTTATAGGGAAGTTAACACCAACAGGGCAAGTCTGTTCACTCCAGAGGCCAACTCTACAATGAAACTGGAAGTCTGCATCATAGTCATAACTTATGCTAACAAAATATGGTTCTCTATCCCTTCCAGCCCCAACTCATGTCTAGCCATGCCATACACAGTGAGCTAGAAGACCAAGTTTGTTAACAATTTCCAGCTTGTGCTTTTTAGGCCTCCTAGTCTGCAGTTCCACCTCTGTGGACATATTATTTAAGTCAGCTCAGAGCATGCCAGTAGTCAGGTTTTTGCCCTAGGACTAAAGTTGGAGAGTAATGATAAAGCAAATAAGAAAAAGAAAACCTCTGGCAACAAATTTGAACCCCTGCATACCATTTCCCAAAAGGAACAGAAATAATGGAAGTTTCCTCCTATAGTGCTCAGCTATATATGCCCTGAGTGGCTGCTCTGTTCATCAGTCAGTCTGCATTTGAAATAGAAGCGACAATGCAGATGACCCTGTTTTAGGGAAGAGTGTTCTATTGTTATTTGACTAGTAAGCATGGCAAGTATACATAAATCAGAGTCTGATTCGTGCATTAGTGAAACTGCGTATTTGCCCAATTGTATCATAAACAGTGTGAATTCTGGATTACCTTTACATAGGATAATTATTCACAACAAAAGCAAGCATGCACTGCATACACTTTTCTGACAGTGCACTAAACTTGCAGTTTATCAAAAACTAGACCAATTTCACTCTCCCCAACTGTTTGAAAGCTCAGATGGAGATGTACCCATTTTGCATGAACAGGGTACAAAACATACTTCAAGGCTAAGTACAGACAGTCAAAAATCCCGAGGCTGATCAATTCAGTCTTTGCAGGTTCATCTAAGCTGTGTAGAGTGAATCAGTAAGCAAGTGACCAGACATTCAGTTTTGATTCCAGCAATACAGCCACAAGTCTGCAATGGCCCAGGCCAGAAGCCAGGTGGTGCTAGAGCACACCTCCCTGCTCTGCTGGAGCAGACAGCTTGGGCCAAAGGGGGCGAGGGGGTGATGGAAGGGAGAGAGACTTGCAAAGCATCGTGGGATGCTAGGGGACTGTGTGTTAACTTGAAGCTGGAGGGGATCTGGGACAGAAGTTCAGTACACCTATTTAACCTAAATCAGTTAAGCCTGACACTACATCCATTCAGATTTATCATAAACCAGTTTTGGGCATTCTGAAAGCAGTGTGCGCGCTGAGGTTCTGTTGCGTTACAGATTTGAACCAGTTTCTGATCACTTATACCGGTTAACGTGTAAATTTCTGTTCCCAGTGTCCATTTTTAAATTATGGTCTGTATTCCTGAACCTACTGCTGAAAAATGGCTCTATTCTAGAGCATTACATCAGTTGTCACTATAGTTCTTGCCCAGATTTCTAAATCTGTATCAAAAGCAGAACAGAAACATTTTAATAGTTCTCTTTTCAGTTTCTGTTTCTTGTGTTTACTGGAAATAGAGTTTAAAGTCTCATGTGTAGACAACTATCCTCCTCTCCAGTAAGAGAACTAAAGATATTTCAGGCCTTAAAAGATGTAAATAAACACCTAAGCACCTAATAATCCAGTAGTTTTATTAGTCTGTATTTTTCAAGGACTTGTCTTTTACTTTCCAGATATATTGCTCAGTTAATTTTTGCACCAAAGAGCTTGTTGCCTCCAGCAGATAGCTGGGCTAAGCAAGATGGGTGGAGTTTCCTTTCAAGCAACAGCAAGATATTACTCACTATACAAATAATGGTATTTGAAATAAGATAATCAGTTCACATTTTTCAGCCAAAGACAGCACACATGTTGGTAACCTGTTCAATATACACACGTGGCGTTATTGCATCTCCTCCTAGTGCAGCGATATCAATTCAGCGTGCCATAGCAGATTATTGCTTGCACCGATTGAGAAGCCAATCTGTTTGATGCTTGGGAGGAAACAGGGAGGCTTACAATGTTTATTATAAGCAGATGAATTAGATTGTTACAATATGAAGTCATGGGAAATGCTCAATCATGTTGTTACTATTACATCACTCAAATGTTCAGCAGCTCACACCCAGGTTATTTCTTGGCCTCCCACACCCATACAAGCAATAAATGGTTTTCAGATAAATACTTTTCTCATTGTATGTTGAGCAACACTGTCAGCTACCATCTGCAGCAACACTTTACCTACCTAATCCATACTTACACCAAAAGCTAGAAAAAATAAGTTCTTAGCTGCTTCTTTCCTGGAACAGTGGACAATCAGTTAATATATTTCTAAGAGTTTACTCATCCAACATAAGGAATTTCAGAATTCCACCTTATTCTAGACTTCAGTGGAACTAATGTGCTAATTCCCTTGTACCTGACACTGTTACAGTCCATAATATTTCAATTATCAGGATTTTTTAACCAACAAAAAACAAAACAGTCTGCTCACCCAAATCTAAGAAGCCAGATTCTACATGGGCTAGGTGAGAGGATGATCCACACACACAGGTGCCAGCAAAGGGGAACCACCTAAACAAAATAAGAAAAAAAAAAAAGTTAGAAATAAATCAAACGCCACTTTTACTTCCTGCACTAAATCTACCTGAACAAAACACCACCTATAATAGATTAAAAATGTGGTTTTTATTTAACGCAAAATGGGTCAGAAAGAAAGGTGCAAAGGGGATCAGGGGTTTTAATGTGATTGCTATTTTCTAGATGAAAAACACACCACATCTTAAGCTTTGAACTTATGTGAAACTCTGGATATTAAAGCAAAATATGCTTCTGAAGTATGGATTGATTGGCTTTCCTGCAGGAAAGCCAATCTTAAATTCAGACCTATACAAGTGCATAGTGTATAAACGTTTACAAAAAAAGAGCAACCTTAGGAGGTGCATGTTTAGTGTCTTTAAATATACTTAACTGACAGGCTTTTGGCTGCAGGTGATTTTGGTATGGACAAAGGTTAAAGCACAAAACACTTTGTTTCTACTTCCATTACATTATAAATTTAGTCCAATATTGGAAACTGCATTGAACCAATAATTTTCATATATTCAATGTTTAAAGCATCTGTGTTATTTTTAGCAACTGGCAATTACTGCAAGCAAAGCTTAACATTAATCTTTACATAATAAAGTAGAAAAAAAAATTAATGCTAACTCCAGACACAATATTTCCTGAGAAGCTAAACCAACCCAAACCATCACTATCAGAGTTGACAGCATTACTTCATCATCATAACATAAACCACTGCTAAGTATCACCTTATGAAATTCAGGAGTGGCTTTCAACCACAGAACACATCCCAACACAAAACCAGGAGACATCATGGAAAAAGGTAGAATTCACCCTGAATAACACTGCAGAGACTCTAAGCCAATGCCATCTTACACCGAAAGGATCTGCACAAATGGCTTCTCTACCTTTGCGATAACTAGATAAAGGCTTTGCAAATTTTGCACGCATGCATCCAACAGAGAACAAAGAGATGGGAGAGGTGTTAAGCGGATGTTTTGCTCCCATAAACATTGTGCAGGTAAATAAAATATGAAGTGCTCAGTTTACTCCTACCCTAGTCCGATGTAAATCCCTGTTCACAGAAGCTGTCCTGAATTCTAGACCAAGGATGGAAAGGGAAGCATCCAAAGAGAAGCATCTCTCTTTGGATGCTTGAGGCCAGTGGCTTTCTGGCCTTTCTGGACTCAAGGCACGCCTCCACAACTTTTCTGGTACCCAATTTCAAAACAAATGTATATATTATAGTGTCTACCTCATTGAACAGGGGCTGGGCAGTGAGGGCG
>NW_005842529.1:872052-875443 GCF_000455745.1 Alligator sinensis
GGAGCAGAGAATGGCCCAGGCAGGTACGAGCCTGAGCCTGCACTTGTTTTTTACTTCATACATCACAGTACCATTTTAAGGATCTGGTAGCACCCAAGGCTGCCCTGGCACCATGGTTGAGAATGACTGATTTAGGCTGTAAACAGATGCTTCGTTTGAGGCAGGCCCTGGGACAGAAGAGGAGCAACACAGCCCTTTACACACACCTTTCCAAGCTGCATTGATCTCCTCTGCCATTAAGTGCCCAGGTAGAGCGCACAGCCTGCCAGGCTTGTCCCTGGAATGACTGACAACTTGAATGGAGCTTCAAATCAACTTGCAGAACTATACAGCATTTTCCCAGGGAAAAAAAAAAGTTATCATATTTTCTCTCACGCTTCACAGGTACTTCAAATGGACTCCTACATCGCTAGGATGCCAAGACAAAAGGCTTCTGCTAGGGAGACCTTACATCTATTTACACCCTTTGGAGGCCTACTAAGAACACTGTCAGCTCACATCTTCACAGGACTGCAAAATTAAGCCTTCAAACCTCTCCCCTGCCCTTCCTACAAACCAACAAAGCTTCCTCTCCTTTCTATCAGCAATCTGTGTCACCTTTGTTCAGTCTGGTCCCTTGTTATGTTTGGATGGAAATGGCTTATTAGGACAAAATTGGTTCTACTGCTTAAAAACAGTTCTGATTTTGCCTATAGGAAGGTCACAGGACTTTTAACAGTTACAGCACTGTTACCAGGCTGCTTTTTGCTATGGTACATTGTACTTAGGTCTTTAGTTCCTTTTAGGCAGTTTCATCCCCTTCAGATAACCATCACGGGTCCTTATACACATGCATCAGGGCTGCTCCGACATGCTGTAAATTACAGCACATCGAAGCAGACTTGATTAAAATCGAATTTGCTGGAACATGGTAATTATTGTGCTCCAGCAGACTCCAGCATCACATGCATCAGCATCCCTGTGCTGAAAAATGGCAGTGGGGGCACTTTAACTACAGCTTGTTCGACGAGCCATCATTTTTCAGTATGGGGATGCTGATACACGTGACACTCTAGGTGCTTTAATTAGAGCAGCTCTCTACTTAAAAGGTGTCCCCTATTCCAGTACTCCTGGAGCATTTCTATGAACACCCCATGATTCTGAAATGCCACTACTCTGCCCATACAGAGTACCTTTCATTCATGGCTTTCAAAGCCCACACAAAAATCTAACTAAATCATTAACATTCTCCCCATCTGTAAAATGGGGAGAATGTTAAAAGGGATGTCCAGGAATATACTATGAGTTCACAGAAGCCAAGGGGAGAAAATAAGATGGAAGGAGAGAAAGAGAGAGAAAAAAAACCCCACTGAATCCCTGTACCCCCTCCCCCATTTTATCATTAGACAGAATTCCCTCAGCTGAAGGCCAGAATAGAAACCAGACACACACACTTAGTAATTTCAACATACTTTACTGGAAGGAAATGAAGTGCTTTTAGAATAGGAACTACTCATGACTACAGACTGCCTGAGCAGTTTGGCTATAAACATTAAGCACGCTTGGAAATTCCCTGGCAATATTGCTGAAGGAACAGATATTTCCTGTAATTTTCAGAAACATTTTATATCTCCCCTCCTCCTTTTTATTCTTGGTGGTGAGAAGGGGGAAGGAAAGGAAGATGCCGTATTACAGTTCAATAAAATGTGAATGAACCACCCAAGTTTAAAGTGGAAACTTCACACATGAAAAGAAAGGCTTCCACCTCTGAGAAAGATGGGGGTTTTCTGACACTTAAAAAAAAAAAAAATTGTGCACAAACTGTAAATAAATAAATAAAGATAAGATAGTTTTTCTTTCTGGTATACAAGACAGCCTTCCAGTCCCTTTTTGCCTATTTTCTGATTTTTTCATGCATTGAAAATTTGGGTCCTTTATTCTAAGCTCATTGCTATCAGGTACAGCAAAGTAAAGATGAGGAAGGAGGCACTCTCCCTATGCCTGAAGAAAGGTGTTTATGCCCAAAAGCTTGCAAAGAACAGTTTTTCCAGCTGTTTAATTGGGCTAATAAAATATATCACATTTACCCAAAGAACCTCATCTGCCATCCTCACTTACAGTCAGAGTTAAATGATAAGGAAACCAGTGTGACATACCAGCTGGAAGCTGATGAGAGATTGACCCTTTGAGCATAGTTCAATGGCAGCATCCATGTAAGGATCTTAGCCCCTTTGTCTTTCTTAGCAGCTAAAGAAACACTGTTCCTTAACAATGGTTGTAGGAATCTCTTTTTGTTGGTCTGTGGGTAGTAGGTTTTTTGTTTTCTGTCTAACAGAATTTGTCAAATCTATTTTTCTGGAGTAGAATGACTAAGCTTTTGCTCATCTTCCTATCCTCTCATCAAAAAACAAACTTCAACACTCAGTGATGTAGGGAAGATTGACAGCTATCCTCAAAGTATCTAAACTGGAAAATAAATGACAGCTGTGCTTCCTTCTCAAACAGCTGATAAATGTTGTTACACAGAATTTTTAAGCATCTTAAGTCTGAGATCTCCTACAGTAGGGAGGCCGGTTAACACAGATTCTAAAGCTATGATAAAAATGACAAAACTGTTTTATCATTTCATTTCAGCTTTAGTATTTGATTAAAAAAAAAAAAAAAAAAAAGGATGTAAAGGCACAAATACAAAATTAAGCTAGAGCAGTGGTTTTCAACCTGTGGTCTGTGGACTATGTCTAACAGGCCCACAAAAGATGACTATGATCAACCAAAATTATGCGAATACCCACTATAAATTCAAAGGGGCGTCCATACCTGCATTTGAAATTGTTTAGGTGTCTGCAAATGAAAAAAGGTTGAAAGCCATTTGCCTAGAGTTAAAGTACTTTGCCAGTGTCAATGGCTCTGAGCTTTTGAAATTCTAGTAACCCCCTGGTTTTAGTTAATTAGCCATGCTGTCAATCAGCGTGACACCCTAATTTCCAACACAGAAGTTGTAAAATACAGTAAAATACAGCAACTTGAACATATAGCTTCAACAGTTGAGACTGATCTACAAGAACAGAATTTTTCTTTCAGTCTTCTGTAGACTGTAAACAAGAAATTGTTTTTTAGATATATTGGGAGTAAAAGGAAGGCCCAGGGAGGAATAGGACCCCTGCTAAATGGGCAGAAACAATTGGTGACGGACAGGGGGGACAAGGCTGAACTCCTCAATGAGTTCTTTGCCTCAGTGTTCCTAAGCGAGGGGCATGACAAGTCTCTCACTGGGGTTGTAGAGAGGCAGCAGCAAGGCGCCAGACTTCCACGCGTAGACCCTGAGATGGTGCAGAGTCATTTGGAAGAACTGGATGCCTTTAAGTCGGCAGGCCCGGATGAGCTCCATCCGAGGGTGCTGAAGGCACTGGCC
>NW_005842529.1:875509-881580 GCF_000455745.1 Alligator sinensis
GCACGGGCCAAGTCCCGGAGGACTGGAAAAGGGCCAACGTGGTCCCCATTTTCAAAAAGGGGAGGAAGGAGGACCCGGGCAACTATAGGCCAGTCAGTCTCACCTCCATCCTTGGCAAAGTCTTTGAAAAAATTATCAAGGCTCACATTTGAGAGAGCCCGGCAGGACAAATTATGCTGAGGGGAAATCAGCACGGGTTCGTGGCAGGCAGATCATGCCTGACCAATCTAGTCTCTTTTTATGACCAGGTTACGAAACGCCTGGACACAGGAGGAGGGGTGGATGTCGTATACTTAGACTTCAGGAAGGCCTTCGATACGGTATCCCACCCCATACCGGTGAACAAGTTAAGAGGCTGTGACTTGGATGACTACACAGTCCGGTGGGTGGCAAATTTTAGTCTGTTTAAACCTCTCCACCACACTAGTCATCTGGAGGTTCTGACAGGCTGGGCTCTCAGAGGCACCTACACCTGTTGCAGGAGGAAGGAGATGAAGATGGTGCTTTGATCAATACAAAAATTGTGTGGATATTTTATGGTTCTATGGCCAATGTTTGGGCCAAGGCATTGTGAATCATTACCACTTCTGGACACTGGGTAGGATAATCCACTTGGATAAAGTGGAAACTGCTGGTACTGGGCTCCAAAGTCCCAATGATATCTATGTCAACCTTCTCAAAATGGGTGCCCACCTAAAGCAATGGAACCAACAAGCTCAAAGGCATGTGTGTGGGGCTACCAGCAGGGACTCAGGACAGGGCACAAAGCACAGTAAAGTTTAATTTTGTATTTAATCATTATCCAGAATAAGCTGGTGAATAACCTTTTCTGGGTCGCAACCTGAAGGATGTTGTGATGCCAAATTGGAACCAACTTCTGGTTTTTCTAGGCCCTAGTACTTCAAGCCCACAAAACCCACATCAGTACATCCCTTTGCAATTCAAAGTGGGTATTCTGGGTGGCTAGGAGAGGATTATTTACTCAGGCAAACTAGCAATGGAGTGGTGCAAATGCTAGGCCTCTCTTTTGGGCCTCTCTTACTGCATAATATTTTTGTTAAATTGGACATTAGGAAGAACTTCTTGACAGTTAGAGTGGCCAGGGTCTGGAACGGGCTCCCAAGGGAGGTGGTGCTCTCCCCTACCCTGGGGGTCTTCAAGAGGAGGTTAGATGAGTATCTAGCTGGGGTCATCTAGACCCAGCACTCTTTCCTGCTTATGCAGGGGGTCGGACTCGATGATTTATTGAGGTCCCTTCTGACCCTAACATCTATGAATCTATGTAGCAGGACAGATCAATGCAAATAAGGATTTTGTATTTTATAGCCTCTTCGTTAGGGAATAGATTAAAAATTAACACCAATGGATGCTTAATAAAAACGTAAGTACAGCGTTTCCAGTTTTTTATTCTGTATGACCCCCTCTTTATAAGCAGTCTTATACAGAAGAAAATAGGACCCTTGAGGATTCTGAAAATAGTCCATACTCAAGGTTAAGACCACTACTGTAAATGAAGGGGTATTATGACTGTTTCTTTTGAAAGTGCCTGAAGCAAAAGCCAAGGGAGAGATTCCGAGAGAAAATTGATCAAATAAAGCAGGCCACAATAACAACACAGTGAAAAAAAGGAACTTTTTCTGTGGTAACTTCACAGAAAAAGTAGAACTAGAAGAATAGCATCTAACCCTTTATCAAGGAGACCAGAGCACATGAAGCCAGGATACAACGGTGGTATTTAAAGAAGTGCTGAGAGTGGGGATGGGACCCAAAAATTCTTTGGGTCATAGACAGGAGGTAGAGCTGGTATTTTAAAAGCTTTTCCCTGGAATTAAATAAAAATCGTTACAGTGAGCAAACATCTTAACTAAAAGATGCATCATGCTGTCACTGTGATGCAATGAGTTAAAATGTCAATTGATCTTTCACCCATTTGAGGAAATGACACTAGCTCTCTTGGAAGGCAGAGTACATTCAACCCATTCATATCAGGGCATGAAAAAAGCTGAGGAGGAAGTTTTTATTTGAAGGACTGTCAGCGTTAAATAGTCTGCTTCTTCCTGCTTGTATTGGGAAATACAGTACTGTATTGCATGTGTCCACTCAGCTAGCTCTAGAGAACATTAAAAACAAATCTGTCAGGCACCCATTAAAAAGGTAAGTTACACCCATTGTCAAAACACATTCAAGACACATTGCAGGTTGACTCCAAACCTAAAGTTTTGTGACATATGTGGTTCTTTTCCTCCTGTTCTTTTATTCCTCTAGAAGACAAACTTAACATTAAAGAGCCCAGAAAAAAAAAAAAAAATGAACAAAAAGATACAGCCATGTTGTCAGAACACTTTCCGCCAATACACAGGGGAGATTAGAAGGGACATTAAGGGTCCAGAAAAGTCAGGTTGTGCTGTAAGCCCATCCTGATGTCAGGGAAGTAAATACATACATACATACATACATACATACATACATAATCAGATTTCTTTCAGTCTCTGCCACATGCATCTCCTAAGAAAACATGGCTGAGAGCATTGACAGAGCTCTGTATAGAGAGGTTGTAGCCAACTATCCTGTGAGCAAATGCAAAGCTGATGGCCAATGGAAACCTTGCTACAACCTAAATGGGCCCAAACTACCATTACGCATGCACGTACACACGTCTAAGAAACACTAGACCAATGCCGATTCTCCTATTATTATACGCTCTGTTTATAAATGGTGCTAGGAATTTATTTGGTATTGTGCTAGAGAGTTCAAGTTCAGCACTAATCCCAAAGTTACTACTATACTCACTAGAATATCTGGCAGAACAGACATGTCAATCATGTGGTTACTATGTTATAGCTGAAAAGGTTACAGATAATATTTTGGGAGAAACAGGTGCATTTTAAAACTCAAGCTTCTACTTTGGGTTCCCCTTTTGGGCCTCATATATAAACAATGTAAAGTTTAGCCAAAAGGTATTTATAACCAAAACAATATTTTACTCCTCAAAAACCAACCCTCCCCACAAACCCCCCCAAACAAAACAAAGATAAAACAAAACAACACACCTGTCATACAATACTTTCAGTATGGAAACATTCAAAAGCAGCTTGTATTCTCCGTCCATTATTATGTTTATTATACTAATGTCTTATGCTTTTGTCATTCCATCAGTGATAAATGAGAAAAGCATCATATATAAAACATCAGTTCTATGCTATCAGGAATCCAGTGTAAAATTTCTAGAACAACAAAAATAGGAAAAGAAAATAGGAAAATATTTACTACAGTGGAAGAGCCAAGGCAAAGTTTAACACTTCTGGAAACCTCACCCTAAACTGCATAGCCTCCCTACTTCACAGACAGGGGAAGAATTGATTAGTTGTCAGTGATGACAGATTTTTCACTCTTGGTAATACTCTCTCACGTGACCCCAGCAATAGCAAAGTGCACTTCTTAAGTTAAAAACCAAAACCAAGAAGCCAACTCCAAAGCAGTTTACTAAAGAAGCACAGCCCAGAATACTTGTAGCCCAGAATTCAAACAAACTAGAATGTGCATTTACAATGAAAGGAAACAATTTAGCCCCAAAACATTTCAGTGTTAAAATTCCCAAGAAGTTATTACAAATAGATCAAGACAACCCTTAAGCAGGCTCCTTTGATGGCATAATTTTAAAAAAGAACAAAAGTTAACTTGCTATTGAGATGCTCATAAGAATCTAGCTGCATTTCCAGGGAAGTCTTTCCTGAAGTTCAGAAAAAGGCGAACATTCCAGGTCTTTTAAAAGAGATACCTGGACATAGCCTAAGACTCCCAGGTGACCTGTATATACAAACATGCTTGCTCGCATGCGTGTACACATTTCCAGTCTCTATTTTCTGGCATTTCAGGTATACTGTGTATAGTCACTAAATCACTTCCTCCACCTGAAAGAACAAGGACACAACAGAGAAAACCAAAGGCAAAAAGTCTGCAAAGGAGATGTTCCATAGTTTTTTCTGACAGAGTTAACATATATATTTAATCAAAAGCAAGAAGCAAAGATGGAAACAGCCAGCTTTTTCAAGCTGCATATTGCACTCTCAGAAGATTTTACAAGTGACTTAAGGATTAGGTTAGCTCTGCTTTGTGGCTGATGCTTTGTTTTTTGGGTTTTTTTTACTATGAACTCACCATGATGTCAGTCTCATGTTCAAACATGCCACATTCATCAGTTCACGGGTTTCCTGAGAGACTCCTGCAGCTTTCCTTTGTGCACAGTGCTGCTGCCAGATTCTTAGTTCATACTAAGCTGACTCAGGCATGCCACTCTAATTTCGAGGGAGTTAAACTGGCTTCCTATTAAAAAAACAAACAAACAAAAAAAACAAAACCAAAAAAAAACTGCTCTGGGGCAGTTTTTTTTTTTTTTTTTTAATTCTGCACAAATTAAAAAGTTTCAAGCCTCTGGCTTTATCCAGCTGCAAGAATCCTTGGATGAGCATCTTGGTTAGAACACACCCAATTCCAGGGTCTAGAAGCAGGTGCTCTCAGCTGTTTGGATCTTCTATAGCTTGCTCTGGAGAGATCCTGAATAACCTTAAGTTGCACCTAAACTCAGTGGAGTTTTGAAGGCACATGGTGTCACACAGGATTATGTCTTTAGTTTGGAGAGATTTTTTACATAATGTAAACGTCTGTGTAAATAATGATAGCTCACTCGATTATATAAGTCTTAATATATCTAAAAACAAATATAGTTTTTCCAGCCTTTGTTTCGGACATAGTTCTTGCCAGTAAAAGCATTCTGGTAATTCTAGCATGAACCTTGGCTTTAGGCATGTGTCGTATATTGCCAGGTTTGGACTTAACAATAAGCTTTGAACACTGATGGCATCATACAAAGCTTTCAGTGGGCTTTGGATCAGGCCCCAAGGCAGTAAAATACTCCAAGTATCTCTGGCAGAAACCAGTAGATTTGACCGGCAAATAAATAAAATCTATACCCACTGGTATAGCTGCCTTAACAACAACTGAATTACTCGCATCTCATTACTGAAGAAAAAAAAATTATATTCCCATCATTTAAAAGTCAGAAAGAGGTGTAAAGTGTCACAGAACAGGCTACTATAGCATTTGTCAGAAGTCTACATTCTGTTAGTCCAGTTTTTGGTTTTAGACTACTGGGTACAGGACATGGGGTTTTCATTTTTGGGACATTACATTTTGTTAAGTTCTGTGGACCAAAAAAAAATAAATATACATATACATATAGTATGAATTGAGTAGCACAGTTAAGAAGATATCCTTTAATAGATCACAGCTGTTTCTAGCACTGGTTTCAACTGTAGTGCGGACAAAGTTTATGTTCTCTTTCCACTGACTGGGCCTCCCAAGCTAACATTTCACATTTTCCTAGTTCTGAGGTTTGATTTACACTGCATCAACAAAACAAGAAGTCAAGCCAGGTTTCTCAAAATACACAGACACATTTGGGGGCAAGAGGAGGGGGAAGACATCTGCTGTTTAAATTGTCACAATGGGTGAAGTACACTTGATGCATTCATCCCAAATCCAATGAAAAATAACATCAGCTAGACAGATTTTTGCATAGGTGGAAAGCCTCCTAGGCTTCCCTGCTGGGAATTTTGCCCAGGATGGAAAGCCCCAGAAGCGACTACCAGCTGGTTATAGGGTAAGAGAACCAGTTTTTAGCTATAAAAAAACCCCAGGCTTTTTGGATGGGGATGCCTAGGTGAGAAACCTTCTTGGAAAAAGAGAGGCTGTTTCCCAGGCCTGGAGCACCTTTCTGACTTGAAGAGCAGGAGTTTAGGGGATACACTTGTAAAAATGGATCAAGATGGGTCAGAGGGAAAAGCAGAGATATTTCTGCCCTTCCAATGCAAAGCTTGGGGAGGAGTGAAAGAGAAGATTTTCCTTCCTTCATGCTTCTTTTTCCATCTAAGCACACTGGGACAAAGCAGCATGTGCCAAGGCACGTCCTGCTGGAAGCCAAGTGCCCCCTTCCCCCTGGGTTTGGCATAAATCCAGCCAAATTAAAAGATCAATTGCACTATAAATTAACAGGGGCTGTTTGAATTGGGGGG
>NW_005842529.1:881590-882095 GCF_000455745.1 Alligator sinensis
GGGGCAGGGAAGGGGGAAAGCTTTTCAGTCCACAAGGTTCATCTAGCATACCTCCAGTTGTAGAAGCAGAACAAGAAAAAAAATTAAATAAGTAGGCAAATTTTCCAGCAAGAGTGATATATTCTTGAGCTAGGGACTGACAGGTCCAGTCTGCCCCACACAGCTGAAAGCCAGCAGAAGACCCACAGGGGTTAGAGTACATGGAAGTACTATTAAAACTTTTAATTAATAGGGCAATCAAGCAAAGGGAGGAGCAGGGGTTTTAGTACAAACAGACTCTAATTCCAAATTAGTTATAGAAGGAAGTGCTACCACTTATTAGGAGGTTGTTTGAACTTCCCACAAGACTCTTTTACATTACTTGCATCTGCCAAATTTAAACCATTTGAGGTGAAAACAAAATCCTAAGGTAGGTGTCCATCTCAAGCAAAACTTTTGGAAAAAGTGTCCGCTAAAACAAAATGGGCTGCTTGGGAGAAAGCTGGGGGGGGGGGGGGGGGGGGGG
>NW_005842529.1:882110-916818 GCF_000455745.1 Alligator sinensis
GTGACGACGACAAATGTAGTTTTGCCCACATTATCTCATTATCATTTTGTTGAGACACTCTTGTGTCTTCATGTTTTAAAGTTTGCTAGGGAGATCACCTGGGTGTGCGTGTGTGGAAATTAATCTTATGCAATTCTATGGAAACTTGTCGAAATTTGGCCAATTGTTTGCAGTTGCAAATAAACAGCAGTTGCAGAGACTTAAGAGTTTGGCAGTTAAATTCTCCAAAGACTGCATCTGCACTGAATGTGCCATGGTCAAAGAATGCAGGGACTGAAAAGGACTTGCCTTGTAATTGCTGCTGCTGATAGCTGTGAACCATCGTGGTCACAGAAACTAGAACTGATGGAAGAGGGACCATTTCTTGCTCTCTCAATGTTTTTCCTGCTGGCACACAGGAAGTAAAGAGGAGGAAGCATCCAGAATCAAAATAGTAATGGTGTTGCAAGAAGGTGGTATGAATACAAGCCAAGATTGGAGGGGAGGATAGCAACGGTATAGAAGGGTGTAGCAGATCGTAACATACAAGCTAGGGGCAGATGGGAAGTGACCACTAGAGAACACTGCCTTACAGAACTTGTAACTGCTGTGAAAGTCCCAAGTCTAGCTATTTCTCTACCAGCAGCAAATAGAGGCAAAACCACTGGCAAAGTCTCTTTTCCCCTCCTCTCCCCCAGTTCTAGCAATTGGTACAGAGAGAGGGTAACAACCTTCTCCTCCACAGATATTGGAAAGCACCTTAACTGTTTTACCACTACTTTTAAACTATGTGTACCTACAGACGTGCAGCAAGGCTGCTCCGATGTGCTGGGATTACAGAGCGCTGGAGCAGACTCGATTAATCGATTAGCTAATTACCATGCTCCAGCAAACTCCAGCATCACATGTATCAGCTTGTTTGACATGCTTTAGTTAAAGCCCCCCGCCACCATTTTTCAGCACGGGGATGTTGATATACGTGGCACTCCGGGCACTTTAACTAGAGCAGCTCCGAGAGCCACTGTAATTAAAGTGCTCCCCCCCTCACCCCAACTCCCAGAGCACGTCTATAAATGCGCTTTGTTCCTATGCATGCCATTGTAAATCAACAATGCATCCTAAATGGAGAAGTGTTGACTGCAGAATTCAGTTTCTTTTCAGGGACAGGGGGACCAGGAAGGAGGAACAAAGAAGAATCTTGCAGAGGATGAAGGACATTTTCACTCACCGCACTACACCTATTTGTACAGGCCAAAAGGACAGTCAGGTCATGACTGTACTGTCCCACTGCCAAGAAACAAGCCTCACCCACTTGCTTCTTCTCTGAACACAACCAAGGCCAACAGTTTGGTGCATGTTTCCCAGCACCACTGTTTGGGGCTCTAGAGGTAGACACTCTTAAAATGTAGCACTGGGCCACACTCAGGGACCCTATAAACCAGGGGTTGGCAGCATATGGCTGGAAGGCTTTGCTTGTGCCCATGCTGGTACCGCCTGCTGCATCTACACTGCAGACACTTCTTCCCACTCCCCCAGCTCCAATATGGCTCAGATGGCTTTGGTGGTGCATCAGTGGTGTAGAGTTTTGCCTGCACCTGTGCAAGAACCAGGCAGCTTGGGGCTGTAGACATGCCACCACTGCTTCTCCCAGCCCCCTGCTCTGCAGTGTAGGCACAGGCTCCAGCCTGTGAAGTGCTTCACTGGGGCTGGGTATCTGCAAAACATGTCTGCATTGCTGCCACTTCTCTCCTCCCAGCTGGTGGAGAGCTGTACTGGGGCCAGGCAGCTTCCAACTGTGCCCGTGGGGAAAACTGGTGGTAACATGGATGCAGTTTGCAGATACTTGGCCCTGGCACACCTCCCCATGAGCTGGGACCCGTGTCAACACCACAGTTGAGCAGAGGGATGGGAAAAATGGCAGTGGTGTGAGTACAACCCCCAGCTGCCTGGCCGCAGTGCAGGGAAAGCCCCCTTCCTTCCCCCACCAACTGCTGACATGCTGCCAAAGCCACGTGGCTCATGTTGCACCAGAACTGGGTTGTTCCAGCCCACAGTTTTGTAAAAGGTTGCTGGCCCATGCTCTAAGCTATCTGTATAGCCTATCTGCAAGGCCTGGGCATGAATACAACAAAAGCAAAATGGCAGAGTTTGTTCCTCAGTAGCAGTTAGGGTTCAGCAAGGAGGCAATATAAGCCCAGCCTTGCAATGGGTATTACGCTGGTCTGAGCATACCATTTTCCACTTCTTTCTGCATATAAGGAGAATGGCCATTATCAGGGCAGAAGAGTACAGTGTAAATCTATCAAAAGTACAAAACTGCTCTGCCCTAGTTGCTAAAGGCCTGACAAGGAAGAAGTATATATGGTTTTTTTTTTTTTCCTAGAAGGAGTCACTCCATGAAGTTTCTATGCTCTCAAGGCAAATTCTCATGTTTGTACACCTCACCATATATGACGACACACACTAGAAATGGTCCATGTGTTGGCTGTCACTACAGCTTTATGCACATTCCAAGATTTAATGGATATAGTTAATTAAAAGTGGTCTCACATTGCCATTGGTTCATGTTAAATGCAAATTAAAAACACTCAGATATCTGAATCTCTGCAAAATTCTTTAGCACATCAAAACATCACAGCTTCTACTAGAATGGGCCATATTGCTTATCCATTTACCTAGGATGAAGGCAATTCCACCCAGACCCTGGTCTCAGAAATTAAATGCTGTCAGGTTTAGCCAGACCACTTCTCTGAAGACAAAGTTCTTTCTCTGAACTTAAGGATCTTATCATTACTAGTCTGACATGCAGATGAACCTGTAACAGCTGCCTCCAAGCTTCTAGTGCACAAGGAGGACTAGCTTATAGCATTCAATATGGCAAAAGCATTTAAACTTTACAAATACAAAGTCAGTCATGAATGTGCAAGGAACCTAAGGTTAGCACTTCCATCAGATTTCCTTAAATACACATCTTATCCAACTGTCTGAGTTCACCAAGAAAAAAAAACCTAAGAATAATTCCACAAAAAAAAGAGCAGCAGCTGGGGCTGCATTTTAGTGCTTCATTTGTTTCAACCAAGCTATATAGGATAAGAGATGCCAAGACTCCAGAAAGTCCTGGTTATTTCTTTACATTTGTATTATTTGCCAGTCTATTACTGTAGTCTATTGTACAGTAATCAATTTTGTGAATAAAAATCCATTTTGAAGAGGAGTTTTCTTGCTCAGTACAAATCTGGAGAACTAAAGTTTTTAAAATTATGGGGAATGCTGGTAAAGCAAAACAAGTTTACAGAATACCATATAAAAAAACTCCAACAAAGTAAAGTGTAGACTTTGTGTGAATTTTCAAGAACATTACAGTTAGCAAAGGTAAGGCAGAGCATAACATTAAATTCATAAGAAAAGCCTTTCAAAAAGTTAAAATCTAAGATTTTCCATAAATAAAGCCCAGAGTAGGTGAATATACGCAAATGCGCACCACAAATAAATTCATGCAATACATAGCAGTACAAAGTATCCAAAAAGGAAGCGGTTCTGACAGAGAAGCAGCAAGCTTTCTATGTTTTGATGAAGAACAATATGTTTGGCTCTGTGGGCAACCCCGCCAGTTTGATACCCCACTGCTATCCATCTCCAAAGCTGGCACCATAGCAGCCACTTATCACATGACTGGATTTGGCTACACCTTCACTGCTTGGAACAGCAGCTAGGAAGGAAGAGAGGTAAGAAAATATTTTGGGTGAAAGTTACAGTTTTCTAAAAGTTTTTCTGTCAATTGCTGGAACTTATTGTACCATTGGCAAGAAGTTCCTTCTGTTGACATACAGAGTTTTGAGAGAAAGAGCAAGAGAAATGAAACAAAAAACTGTTAGTCTAGCAGTGTAGAGCATGCTTCTTTTGGATTTTTAATCATCCTGTTGTACTCCAATAAAATAAAAAGGTGGCGATAGGAAGAAAACAAAACAAAACAAAACCAAGGTTAAAATCACTGGCCAATCTAAAGGAATTATGTCATTAGCTAATGACATCACTTCAAGGTCATGTCACAATGATGCATTTGAGAGGTCATTAAATCCATAGTTAGGTCTGTTTCTAATCTTTAACAGTGCTTTAAGTTAACACTCTCTCTTCCCCATCTGCTTCCCCTCACAATACAATCATGCTTCTTTCATCCCTTAAAAACTTATCCCAAACTCCACTGGACTCATCAGTTTCCTTAACAACTCTAAGAACATTGAACATGCTATTTGCAACAACTACTTAGAGTTCCTCACTTCCAAGTCCATCCCAGGCCCTCTATACTCTCCAGTATATAGTTTCCACACCTTGAACTTCAGTGACAGGAAGCTTCTAGTGACCCTTTCCCAGCCAACTCTCTCAAGAAAAGCACTCTCTCCTCACCATGAACAACTGGTGCCTCCCAAGACTGGGAGGGGGGGAACCATGGCGGCGAGCGAGGACTGCCAGCAGACACCAGCATCAGTGAGCAGGGACTGTTCAGAGGCGCAGGCATTGGCAAGTCGCAAATTCCCACAGACACCACCAATGGTGTCAGCAGTGGAGGGGGACAGGTGGCAAGCAGCAAGTAGGGACCGCCTGCAGATGCCGGTGGCCACATTGGTGGCAAGGTGGGAGGGGCGGGTGGCAAGCCGTGACCATCCACACAAGCTGGCAGCAGTCAATCTCGGGGGGGGGGGGGGGCCCCCCCCCCCCCCCCATGTCCCCTCTGCTCCTCACCCTCTTTCAACAATCAGCCTGCTCTTTATGTCCTTCCTCACCCTCTGTCATCCTGTTCTTTACTGCTTCACCAATTCCCACTCATGACTCCTTCCAGAGGAAACGTGGCAAGCCGTGACCATCCACACAAGCTGGCAGCAGTCAATCTCGGGGGGGGGGGGGCGCCCCCCCCCCCCCCCCATGTCCCCTCTGCTCCTCACCCTCTTTCAACAATCAGCCTGCTCTTTATGTCCTTCCTCACCCTCTGTCATCCTGTTCTTTACTGCTTCACCAATTCCCACTCATGACTCCTTCCAGAGGAAACTTTCCATCCCCACAACTTTGTTGCAGGTTCCAGAGAGTCTCTTCTCCCTCTGCACCTTATTTTTTAAGTAATCTTATCCACAAACAAAACAAAAAAACCCCAGGTATTATATCTTTCTGATGAGGACTCACAGATCTCTCCTTCTTCATGTCCCCTAAAGCGGTTGCTTTAATGTCTCTCCCATTTCTCTGACACCTCCAGTAAATACCCAGCTGTCAGCTCAAGCTCAGCATGGCTCTTAATACTGAGCTCTTACCCTCAATCATTATGGGAAACACCGTTATCTTGCCAGCCACTCAGCCCTGTAACCTGGTCACTATCTTCAAATCAGACCCCTCTTTAAAACCTCATATTCTGGCCAGGTCTAAATCTCACCAATTTTTTCTTCCTAGCATATTGCAGTGTGGGAGTATGTGTGGGCGTGCGTCATATCAATGGCTCTCACCCCTCCACTCCCTCCCTAGACCAAGGCCCACATTAGGAATATTTGGTGACAATGACTGTATTGGTACCACATCTCTTTTTTTATGTGGAAAGAGATAGGAAAAAGAAGATGAATGAGATGGAACCTTCCTGGAACGAACACTTCTAAAGCTTAATAATTTAAAGTTACTTTAAAATTCAATACTTTTCATCGAGGAAAGGAATGAAGAGAATCAGAATAATAAAGGTATTAGTAAATACTGAACTTTTAGTATTTGATTTTGCAGAGCCAGACTCCTAGTAGCTAGAATAAATCAATACAACTCTACTGAAGTTAAAGGGCTGCATCAAGCTTTTAGGGAAACTGTTTCTAAACCAGCATCTACTGATGCAATTCCAACATAGCTGCCATTCAGAGCATAAAAAGACTTCAGCTCAGATACTTTACTGTAACTAAAACCTTGGACGTATACACATTTTCATTACAGGTATAACTATACAATTGGACCCATGACTTCCTTGATTTAGTAGCATTATTCAATGCTTGGGGTCAAAACATTAAGATGAAATTATTTTGGTGCCATCATGCAAGGATTCTGTTTTGTACCTATGAGATTGGAAAGGGATTCAGAGCTTTAACCCCTTTCCAAAATTTAGCAACAGCAACATCTCTGAGCTTTGTGGCAAGGTGCCTATTGCAACAGTGTTCCAGAGAATGAGCCCTCTTGAGTATTTGCCATTGTGAAAGGTAGAGGAGGAGAGAGATTCTATTCCAAGATAAAAGCAAAATGTAATAACATGTCAAAGTCATTTATGACTTTTACACACTACACAGTAATCACTCAGTAACCAGCAGAATGAAACAGCCAGTTAAAAGCTGAGGGCAGAAAATGAAGGATAAAACTTATCTTGCAGTATGATACACTATTAGTCTGGCAGAACAAGTACATGAACTGGAATTTAGCCTTCACAGTGAGGCATGACATGTCAAGGAACATTTCATGCTCAACTCCTGGGCGTCTCATCTGAACGGGAACTACCGACCAACAATACAGGGAGATGGGACTATTGGATCGCTATTTCAGCCACAGTTAAGCTACGGAATAATAAAGACCACAACATAATTAACTTTGACACATTCATTGAAGAGTCAAGTCAGAAGCTAGTCATTAAAAAGGCCTGGGGGGCTAGAAGGAAACAACAAAAAGAAAAACATAGACAAGAAAAAAGTAAGGAAATTAAAATTCTCAGAGTCAGTTGGAAGCTACTTAAATACATAAGGTGTACCATGCCTCTTAACACAGAAAGCAGGAAGGCAAAGGGGTTGGGAGGGGGAAAATACTTAAATGGTAACATTTAAGGATTATTCAACCCAGGTGAGAAGGCTTCTTAAAACAGATTTCCAAAACTTAGTGAAGTAAATAGAAAGAATCCTAAACCACAGCAAGTAAAATGAATAAATAAAAAGCAAGAGCACAAAAGCTATGGAATCAACAGGTCTTCTGAAGCATAAAAAATTAAGAGAACATTTAAGAAGAATATCAAAATACTGCTGATAAACTTAGGAGTTGCTTCGCAAGAGTCTTCATCGTTCAGGATGTTAAGAAAATGTTTACCTGAAAAAGTAAGGTCCAAGGCAGTCAAGATGAAATACTACCAAATATTAAGAGAAGAGGAGGAGAAAAATAAACTAACCAGGACCAAATTCCCAAGATCCACAGGATGTATATAATTATAAAAGGGAAATGAAGAATGAAGTGACTGATAAGAAAATATGCAAACTCTCAGTAAAAGTAATTTGCTCCAGAAAGACTGGGGAGACCACACGTGTCAAGCCTGCTGCAGAAGATCCAGAGATTCTAGTCAGTGAGCTCCGATTCCGAAATCAATACGTTGATTTGAAAGAATACTTAAACTTGAAAGTATGGGACATTTAGAAGAACCAAATCAGCATGACCTTGATGAAGCAAAACTGTATTTCTCTACTCTGTTAGGGGTTGAAGTTCTTTTTTTTTTTTTTGGGGGGGGGGGGGGGGGGTTGTTTTTTAAGAGTGAATCAGCCAAACGGGGTCCCAACCCTCTCCCTACACATACAATTTGAAGCAACTTATCTACACTTTCCAAAAAGTCTTGGGTAGAATCCCTAGCAAAATGTTACAGAATAAATCTAACCCTGGAGCAGGGAGTAAACAAAAAACCCCCCAAAAACAACACCCCCCCCCCCCCCCCCCCCCCGAAGGAAAAAAAAAAAAGGATTGGAAACAGAGAGAGAGACAAAGTGTATGGTGGTAGTCAACATAGCAGGAAAGCATCTCTTGCTTTGGTGACAGGCTAAGTGCTTTTTAGCTAGGGATGCTCCGATATATTGTCTGGCTATTGGATCAGCACTGATCAAAGAATAAAATTACATTATTGGCTACTGGCTTTTTTTGGTCATTGTAGCTAATAATTACGGCCACATGCCCAGAGCACGCTGGCAAGCAGTCTGGTCCCCATGCTCTGCTGCCGGCCCAAGTCCGCAGCAGACGACAGGTCCTTGCGAGCAGTGGGAGGGGGTGCTGGGAAGTGTTCACAGTGCACCATGCTCAACAAAAGGACTTTTACCAGCTCCTGCTGCTGTTACTGCCATTACCATGGCAGCGCTGCACACGCAGCAAAAACAGAGATGTTGGGTCGCGCGCAGGTGGTGTAAGGCACTGCACGAGGGACATTCTGCTTTGCTGGGCACCGGGCACCTTGGCAAGAGTGGCTTCTCCCTGGCTGCCACAAGATCTCAGTTGCATGGGGCCAGCCAGTACTGAGGCAGTGGCATGCTCTGGGGCTCCAAACGCACCTGGTGCTGCTGTCCACGCAAGGGTTTATCCTGTCTGCCAGGGACAACAGCATAGGCTGTGCAGGGAGCAGGGCTGCAGGTAGCAGCCATGGGTGAGAGGATGACGTGCATGGGAATAAGGTGGTCACCACCTTCCTCATCAAGGGCCTGAGTAGGCAGGACAGGCGGTGAGAGAGTGATAAATGCAAAACAAACAAACAAAAAGGTTTATTTAGGTCAGTAGTTTAAAAATACCTTGCATTATTACTAAATATTGGTTATTAGATCAGTATTGGCTGATTGACTTCAAGCTTTCTTAAAGCCAAATTATCATTATTTTACTAATTTTCCTAAAGTCCACGTTGACAAAAGCAAGTTAACATACACAGAAGGGAACAATCTGTACGCCAAACAGAATAATACACTCAGAGCTATCTACATTACAACATTTTGTCAAGAGAAGCTGCCTTTGGCTACTGTGTGTGACATCCACACATTTGATGTAAGCCAACAAAACCTAGCCTGCAAGTTGCTTGAAAATAAAACCACCTCCCTGAATGATATGCAGCCATCAGTAAAATTCCATTGTGCCTATTGTCCAGTAACAGTGATGTCAGTAGCAGTAAGCCATTGACTCCTATCCAAAGTGCTCTGCATGTGCTGTACAACAACAGCAATAGCACAATTGGCTAGTTAATACCATAGCAACATAGGTATGTCAGCCACTGTAAGCTGACAAAAGTTTCACCAGCAAAACATTCTACAGTAGACACGACCTTGGGAAAACATCTGGACACTGTTTAACTAAAACAAAGGGCAGAGGCATTCAAAGCAACAAAAACAAACAAAAAAAGGACCATAGAATATGCTGAAACTACTAAGCCACTTAAGGCAAAAATGTACCCTCACCTGGGCTAGGGACAGAAATTACACATAAACCAGTATAAGTGATTGGAAACTGGTTCAAATCTGTAACCCAATAGAAGATCCGTGCACATAAATGACTTTCAAAACGTCCAAAACCAATTTAAGATAAACCCGGATGGATGCAGTATCAGACTTAACTGATATAGGTTAAAATCAGATTATTGAACTTCTGTCCCAAATCCCCTCCAGCTTCAAGTTAACTCACAGTCCCCCAGCATCCCAGGATGCTTTGCACCTCCCCAGCAACCTTCCCCTCTCAGGCTGAACAGGCTAGCCTCGGCCCAAGCTATCTGCTCCAGCCAAACAGGAACACATACTCTAGCTCCCCCTGACTTCTGGCCTGGGCCACTGCAGGCATGTGGCTGTATTTGTGGAATCAAACGTGAATGTCAGTTCACTTGCTTATTGCTTCAATCTACACAGCTTAGACTAACCTGAAAAGATTGAATCGATTCAGCCTTGGGCTTTTTGACTGTCTGTATTTAGCCCTGAACACTGTTCTGTTTTGGTAAAATCTGTTCATATCTGGTAATATCCAAAGCAATTAGAGACAGATAAAAACATGCTACTAAAAGTAGACAGACTCCCATACATAGAGAGACTGAAAAGAATGGTACCTTTTGGTTAAATGATGGGACATGTTAAGAGCTATACAAAATACAAGAATGGTACTAAGGAGGTAAAAATCAGGTATGTCTTTTTCCCCAACTCCTAATAAGAAGGATCCTGGGAGAGCCAGTTTTCACCCACTATGGAGTTTTTTGCTCAGCCCTCTGAGGCATCACTTGGTGGCCAATTACATAATATTGTACTGAATTGTCACACTCAATACAGCTGTTTTTGGAGCCTTGCTACTGAATCAGCACTGTTTCCTAAATGTTTCTTTGATGCTTAAGAAGCCAACTACCGCATAGGTCTGGCTCTACTTGGTTTGAAATGCAAGCACACAATATGAGGACATATCTGTCAGGTTGCCAAAAATATTTAATGGGCTGTCTCTACTTCTGTTTAGAACATGACTTTACATACCATTCTCATTCAAAACATACCAAAATGCTTTATATTATTAAGCAGCTTGTAATTCCTCATTGTGAGACACCAAGAGTGAAATGGTCTACAGAGGCCTTTGAGATCTAAGTAACCAGTTCAACCAATCCAGGTGCATAGTGACTAATAAAGGTTGCTACTAGAGAGAGGATTTTAAAATGGACTATATGAAATTAATTGATGGATACAATCCTGTTTCCAGTGTACACACTCCCATCACATCTATTGCTGTCTTGGATGCCTTTTCTGACTGATTTGTAGAAAAGCAGGTACAGGTACGGAGAAGACACTAATATCTTACACCTGATGATCCCTTCAGAACAGGCTTGAAACACCATGGGACAGGTCACCCATTGACACAGCTCTTTTGAAATGAATGGACCTACATTCAGTTATGCCAAAGTATAGCTGCCTGAAAACCTTGCCTTTTGAAAAAAAATGTCTTAAGGTTAGCAGTGACAGAGCAGATTGGCTAGAGGAGGAAGGGAAGAAGATTCAAGGAATATTTGTTTAAGCATCTAATACAGGTTTTATAAGCAAGAGTGAAAGGTATAAAAAGTTATCAATAATACTGTTCTTAATTAAAGCTCATTGGGACACCAACCAGATCCTGAGCGTCTGAAAAGCACTCATCCTGGCTGGGACTTGGGAACACCAACCTAATACAAAATATTAAGGAATAATGAGAGCATGGCCTGCAGAAACTTACACCTCTGTACTGTGGACAGACAGCATCAATCTCCTGGACTGGACATATTTTAGAAGCCACGGTACTCACTACTCATTTATACAATATAATTGAAATGTTCTTAATTCATTTTTAGGGTAGCCACAAATGTATGTGCTGTAAAGATTTAAAAATAAATGGAAGTAAGCAGAGGGATGAATTAAATAATTCATTTATAAAGGAACATTGCTGACTACTTATAAATGCATCCTAGTTGGAGGAAATATATATGACATGTCTTTAGAAGGACTAGAGAGCAGACTATTTGTGGCATACTGTCCTTGGGCCTTAAATAAATACAGAGGCTTCTCGAGATGAAATGGACTATATTTATGGTGTAGCACTTGCAGTCCAATCAATCTGTTAGTTGCCTAAATTTTCTTGTTAGTATTTATAAAACACAAGGCAGAAGGGGGGAGGAGTGGGGGGGGAAATGTATTCTCAAAGAGCTACCACCTATCCCCACCCTGCAAGCAAAGTGTTGATTATTCACTTTAAATTATACAGAGTTAAACCATAATCTAGGCTTCGCATGTTACAAAACACAAACTATGTGCTCTTAAGTATTAATGCTAACTGACTTAACATTAAATTGTTTTAACTGAAGCTTCTTTGGGAGATTTTCTGTTCAACCTTGGAAGTCTTCAAGGAGAAGACTAGACATACACCTTGCTGGGATCATTTGATCTCAGCACTATTCCTGCCCAGAGCAGGAACTCAGTGATCTTTCAAGGTCCAGTCCAGCCCTTAATTTCTATGATTATGAGCCTGCCAGAGGCTGCATTAATCTGTACTTTCTAAAATCCATTGTTGGACCATATCTAGAATAACCACCATGCATTAATTGTAACAAGTCTATATTCAAATACTGTAATGAGAAATAACTTATCTTTACCTATTAGTAGAGAGTCAGTCCCAATAGCCAGAGATAAAAAACAAAAACCACCTGTTCTATTAGCATCCTAGGACTCCCTACCCCCAGTTGAAAGGGATAAAGGACCATTTTTAACAGCATAAAGTAATCATAAACATTCCATTTTAAACAAAGCACTTACTATACTTCACTATGGCCTTTGGTGACCAAGTTTCATTCCATTTTTCTTTTCTGTACTAGTTCACAGAATATCTTTTCCCGACACTAAGCTCAATAATTGCTTTTTTTTTTTTTTGGGGGGGGGGGGGGGTTGTTTTTTGTTTTTTTTTGTTTCCTGTCCTCATACTGTGGCCTTCCCCCCCTAAAAATACATTTCCCATGTGTTCTTTCCTCCTTTACTTCACCCCATGGGCTTTCTTGGAAAGCACTGGCAATATGAAGTTGACCTTATTACCATCATTTTCACAGCTGCTTACTGGGCTGTGAACTGCAGGAGTGGAAAGGCATGAGAATAGAGCAGTTTCCACCGTGTTGCAGTTGGGTGGCACTAGAGCTTAGTCCATAAAGGCTTCAGGTTATGTGCATAATTATAAGGACCAGCAAGCTGATTTTGGATGGCTGAACAAAGGTTGAAGGAAATGGTTTGATGGGGGAGGGAGAAAGGGATGGGGGGTGGAAAATATATTTTTTGAATAGTTGAGACAGATATTTTTGTAGCTTACATTCTGAAGATGATAGTACTTGGGGAGGTGGGGGGGGGAGGGCACTTTCCACACACACACATATTTTTCAAAGCCTGCCAATTTCTGGCAAAAGAGAATTGTAGGTATTCAAGAAGAAGAAGAAGAAAAAAAAAAAAAATCACATATGTACCTTTTATCACCACTTATGTACATTCATAAGAGACCCCATGGACTCTAGGATAGAGCATAAAAGCAGCAAGTATTCAGGTATCATAATGATTGGTCCTACTGTAGAAGGATATTACCAAGAAGCACAAACATTAAGCACAAGACAAAAAACAAACAAACCAAACAACAAAACAAAGCAAAAAAACCAACAACATGAAAGACTTTTTTTTTTTTTAAACGAGAGTTCAAAAGCCTTTACCTGATCCCTTAAGTAGAGCTTATTTCCACAGATATATAATAATACATTTTCTCATCTGAGAGGCCTAGACTAAGCATGTGGTCCAAGACTTCCAACTTCAATAGGACTTGAGCATTTAGTTGACTTAGTCACACGTTTAACACACAAATCATGACCAGAGACCACACTTGTCTATACTAAGGACTAAAGACTTGCTAAACATTTCTTCAAATCTTATTCCTTAATACTCCACCGCCCCTTCCCTGAGATTTTTTTTTAAGTCTTCTCCCTTTAACAAATTAAGAACTATTTCCATAACCTATGTCTTTGAAAATTTCACAATGGTTCTGGGAAAGCAGATAGTGCTGCAAAAAAAATCTTGGCACTCTTTAAAATTCCCAAAACAAACATTGTGTCACTTTAACCAAATGTTTGCTAGTAATGTCACTATGTTCAGCTCTTTTGAAACAGCTGTCACTTAGCAGCACTGAAGAGCATACAGCCTAGAGGTTTCCAATCAGGACAAGACTGAAGATCAGGTCTAAAACTAAGACAGAAATGGGGGTGTGTGCATCTCCCCACAGTTCTTTCCTGCAGTTCAACACCTTTATTGCTAACTGTGAACCATGAAATCTAAAAGTGACTGAAGGAATGCTCTTCCTATTTTCATGCAAAGTCTTGAATATTTTTTCAACACCTGGATAAGAAAGATGTTGTTAGTCAATCACTAATCATAAAGCAAGAAAAGTGCTGCACTTCTGAAAGTTTTAAGTTAAAGGACAGATATAGTTTCACTTAGCTCTGCAGACCTTTCATATTTATGTTACCATATATCTGGCTGTTTGAACAAAAATAACTAACATACTTGCTTAATAAGCCATTAAAAAGCACACAAAGGACTTGTCATTAGCTGTTCTTATCACTGAAAAGTAGTGGTCAGTAATACCTTGTCTAGTTCATAACATTGTTTGATAAATAAAACACCTAAGCTTTCCCAGTCTATAGGTTTCATCACACAAAGAGCAGTAGGTAGAATATTACTGTGCATTTCCTCATACCAGAGTAGATCACACCTGCATAGTGTTGTTAAACAGAAGGCAGGGTAGATTCACACCATATAGAACAGTGATTCTCAAACAGGGTGCCATGGCACACTGGGGTGCCTTGAGATCCCTTTAAGGATGCCACATAATGTTAGCACTGTCACCTTTACAAACAGGATTCACAGGATAAACCTAAAGATCTGAAATAGAAATCCACAGCTGTGGCCTTTGCATTCTTTTCAACAGAAAAAAATGCTCTTATTTTTCTGTAGACAAGAGAGTGAAAACTGAGAGTTGGCACTCTCCAAGGGTGCTTCAAGTCAATCCAGGACTGCCTCAAGTCTGAAAAGGTTGAGAACTACTGTTAGAGAGTAAACAAACAAACAAAATAAAATATAGCATGTGTGTTGTTAAGTTACACAACACTTGTTCATGGAAGGGAAGACTTAAAAAAAAAAAAAAAAGTCACTTAAATGTAGTTCTCAGAATGGATGCTTAGCTAAATAATCCAAATTAAATGTGTATATCTTCATGGAATGGGTGTCCTGGCAAAATAAGCCATAATGCATGTTAACATTTTCACTCCTACCAATCTTGTAATGTAAACACCTGCTTTCCTATTTGTGGAGAATGTGGGATATTTCTGCTTTCTTTCTTTTTTAAATGAAATGTGACACCAAACTAATCCCTTTACTATAGTGCTACTTGTTACCTGTCCTCAAGGGATTAATTTCTTTCCAGAGATACTCAATGCAAGTCGGAAACAGGTGGTCAGTGGATGCCTTTGCCAGTTTGAGAGGCAGAGACTACCCATCCTACCCAGCCATGGCTGATTACCAAGCATTTAAATGTTTATCTAGAAGAACAGATATACTTACAAAAAGCAGCCAAAGAAAAAACTAGTTTTGCCAAAAGGGCCAGTAACGAAGCAATGGATCACAGGACAAAGCTGTTTGGGCAGTCATAATCCTTTACTGCTCCAACTCCCTTTTAGATAAAAGGTAAATACAGAGCATGAAAGAGCAAAATCCAACCCGAATAGAGGCTGCTGGGTTTACACCACCGTTGGCAGTTAAACTGGCTCCCCTACGCAAAGTAAGGAGACTTAACCTTGAACTCTTCTAGATCTTAAGAGGCACTGGCGTACTATGCACACTGTAAAACCTAGTAGTCAATAAAAAGAAAACATTGGGCTATTGATCTTCACTATTATTTTTATTGGCCACACTCTTCTCCACTACCTTTATATAACTCTGGAAAACATCTAGTCTCAATTTGCTTGTCTCTTGGCCTCTGTGTTTGTAGTCAAAAACAGAAGTTGCTTTTATCAAAACTGAATTAAGTCTGTGATTTAGTGTTTTGGACAGCATTCCAGACAGCATTACAGCAATGAGATGGATTCTGCTATAGTGCATAGTGCTGTTTAGGCAAACACGCTTTTAAATAGATCTCACACTCAGCCTTTGAAATTAGAACTTGTTTCAACAGGGAAACAGGTTGGTTAGAGCGCTCAGGTCTATCTTAGTCCATGGGAATGTATTAGGGTGTTGGTCAGCAGCCATAATTACAGCCACCACAACTCATGAAAGGACCTTACCATCTTATTCAAAGACAGCACCTAGAAGGAAACATTTCTTGCATCACTACTCTTCTGGGTAGACTCAACATTTATATCTTCACTGAGGAAGACCCAGATGCCAGCATGGGATTTGCGTCTTTCAAACCCAGGCCAAATGATATTAACTCCAATCTTGTGGACAGGCCAGTCAATAAATAAAAGCTGTATTAAATAAATATGTGATGTTCATATTCCCAAAATAATGACTTTTTTGGCCTTTAAAAAGTCTTACTATAAAAACTAATGAAAAAATAGAAGAAAAAGTTTATTCAGGGCTGAGTTTAGCTAGAGTAAGGAGTGGAGGTGGAGGGAAGCTACTCTCCTATTTTAAAGAGCAACATCTATGCTATACATGCAGAGCCAAAGCTTTCTAATCCAGCATGCTGAATACATACTAGTTATTCAAACTCAAGCGTGTGCATAAAAGGAATTTCATACAATTAGTCTCTGTTGTCCTCCTCATTTTATACTCTCTGCAAAACTTCTTAGTCATATGTTGCTACTACTAAGTGCTCAAAACAATTTTTTTTGCCTCCTATTGCCACCAAATAGCATAAAACTAGGAGACAAACAAGCAAGGTTGTTTAAAGGCTTCACATGCAGAAACCCACTAATCTATAATAAACAGCTCCATTTCACAGATCACTGCAACGGAGCAAAATGAAGTATAATGTAATGAAACTCAAGTTTAATTTCAAGGTCAGGAAAAACAAAACAAAAACCGTGCACTAATATAGAGCCAAAATTTAGCATAAAAGAAAATAGTTCCTATTTTCCAGAAATGTCTTTCATATGCTATTTTTGTAGGTTACCACTCTGGATATCATTTACAGAGATTTTTTTTGGAGGAGGGGACTGGGGGTGTGCAAGGGAGAGAACCATAAGCATTTCATACTATTATTATTCATCTAAAAAAACCCCACATACCACTTGTTTTAATTCATCTCTTCTCACATAAATCAGTGTTTGGTAAATGTAATAAGAGAAAAAATCTTCTCTTAAAACAGAGAGTGTAAAAAGTAAAACTATATTTGAAGCCGTCTGTGTAAGGGATTTAGCCTAGTCACTGAGAAATAGATTGGACAATTAGATCACAAGTCAAAACTAGTTTCAAGTACATGACTGAAAATAGATTTCTTTAAAAATTACTGGCCGAAGGTACATGGCAAATACTATGACAAATGCGAGTACAGACCTTTGAAGACTTCCTCAGGTTCAAGGCCCTTGCTCACAAGTTAAAGTTATAAGCAGTGATTCAGGTGGTTCATTCAGCACAAGACAACAAAACAAACAAACAATGAAGCAAATAAATCACTGTAAGGGGGGGGGGGGGGGCCTCTCTCTATCCCTCCCCCTCCCCCCTATCCCCCAGTGCAGCCTCATAGTAAACCTTGAAGCACTAAAGCAACTTATTTATCCTCTCCTCCCTTCTCCCTTGGCCTGCCCAATTATTTCATTTATAGTTTCTAAATCTGCAGGAGCATTTCATAGGAACACAAGATGGAAAGAAGCCAGTCTCCTCAGAGCCAATTCTGAGTAGGTCAGTCTTGGCTCAGTAGCAGACCACATAGTACAGCAGAAGGAAACAGAAGGCCTTACCCCCTCCTTCCCACCCTAAATGCAGACTTCCTTCTGTCATTGAGGAAAAGTAACTTGCTGGTGGCCAACAAGGTCTCCACAAGAAATTTCAGCAGCTGCCAAGAGGCCATATCCCTAAGCAAAGTCAGAAAGGCTCTCACTACACTACAGAAATTTAAAAGGACAAAAAAAATACCAAACTTTTCCTTAAAAAAAAAAAAAAAAATGTTTTTTTTCTTCCAGACATTAAATGAAGATCCATCTAATGAAAGGTTCTGGTTTGACAGCAAAGAAGGCCAAAACCCTCTATCCAAAGTTCTTGTACAGCAAGGGAAGTGGCAGCAGTCCCTATCCTAACAGCATGCTTTAACTCACAACATCATTTAGTAGTCAAAGCCAGTTCAGATTCCAGCCTTCTTTCTCCACTCCATGGCACCAGGTTTTTTTGGCACACTTACTGAAGCCAATGGAGCTGCATGAGCATAGTTATATAGGTAGGTCCTTCAAATATCTATGAGAAACCAGACTGAGACTACTCATTCCTTATGAATGCCAGGCAGGTAATAATGACTTCTGCTCACTACCATGAAACAGACAGGAGAGGCTTCAGATTACCACACTGCCCAATACACACATCTTTTGTCCCCAACATATCCATGCAGAAGCTATTAGCTGCATATATATTACCTGGCCAATTGACAGTTACAAAAAGTGACTCTCTTTTTCTGATTATTCAGTATTTTTCTTTGTAGAACTTGCAGAACACAACAGATGTTTTGAGCTTTTTCTGATGCTGTATTTACAAGATTCCATACAAATGGCTCATTAGACCAGACACATGTCAAAAACTCCAGAAGTCTGAGGGAGGTGGGAAAGAGAGAGAATCTCTTACTCTGACACACGGATATCTAGAAAACCAAGACTGGATTGCAACTGTACACATGGTTTAAATAAATGTACACATGGTAAAGCAACACTCAACAAAATGACCACAGAAGTTCAAGATGTTTGAAAAGGATCCATGACTCTCGGGGAACTGAACCCACACTTCTTGTGCGAGTGCAAGAGTGGAATAGAGGAACTGCATGCAAACCATGCCTCCTTTCCCAGTAGGAGAGAAGAAATTCTGATGCTTTCCTATATAGAATTTTCTGGCTTCCACAAAGATACATTATCTAACCCAACAATATTGTCAGATAAGTAGTTAAATAAATACTAAGAGGGGGAGTAGCAGGAAGCATAGTTGTGTTCTGTGAAAACAAACTGTTAATCTGACCTGCCCTAGAATGCACAGGCATCCTAACTTTTACTTAGGACAAATGTGACCACCTCCACACAGCCTACAAAAGGAACTTATCCTGGTTTGCTTTCCATTGTTTCTCTCTGCTCTGGGATTACCTACATCATTTATTATTCATTGTATATTAAAAACCAGCTATGCAAGTTAGTAATGAAGGAAGGCAATGCTGAACTGGTCCCACTAGTGTGATCTCAGATTGGCGTTGCCAGTCCTGTAGCTTATTATGCAATAGATCCCCTAAGGACTGTCAGTACTCAGGGCATGGCTCATGATTTCCTAACTGTTTGTACAGTACCAGGAAACTCAACTGTACTAACAGAATAAATGAAAAAAAGTAGCCTCCCACCTCAGTTTCCATGTGGCACTGTTGGGCCCAGTTCTGCAATTTGGGATAAAGCATTGGTGACATGAATTGCTCCCAATATGCCACAGGAGGTGAAAAGGACTGAATAGAGATGGAGAAACAGTTTAAATACAGCAGCCAAATCAGGTGGTGATCTTGCACTGAACACTGCCTGAACACAAAGCTCATTTTCAGGATGGATGCTTAGGGAAGCAAACAATCCGTTTCTTTTCCCCCATGCAGCTTTGAAGTAGTTCTATGGGAACAGGGGAGAAAAAGCCTAAGGTTAGAAGTACTGGTCAGTGACTACAGCCACCATTTTTAAGTGCAGGTTAGCATCTTGTCTGGATAAGTAATCACATTCCATTGGTCTTTTTCAGGTTTTTGCTTGCTTGACAACAGGATTTTACCCAGTCTCCAAGATCCAAGAGAGAGAGGGAATTTATTTATCAACTAGACAGTACAGAAGACACAAATTACCAATAGGTTGTCTACTACAGACTGGAATAAGTCTTACATTAGCCCTCCAAAGCCTGAATGGAATGAACCATTTAGATTGGTCCTAGGTAGAAAGATAGGAGAATATTCTATGCTCATTTTTATCAGAGAATGTCTAGTAATATCCAAGGTTCCAACCACCTTACACACTTCTAGCTTCTGCCAAGAAAAATGCATGCAAGACTGGTGTGAGAAAGCCTGTTGGTACAAGAAATTTGCCATGACACAAGGCAGCTACAACCTTTGCCCATGCACTTGTATGTGGCATAGACCCAGAAGTGCATTATGTTGAGGGCTGGGTTAATAGTCAGGACATCCAGAAGATCTGTATATTGCTTCTAACAGGAAAGCTCCCATGGACAGTTAAAACCAAGACCAAATGTCTCCATTACAATAATAGATGCCTCCACTAAAACAGCAAAAGCAAGTGTTAGTAGTTTTCTTTCACATAGTTGCTCTGGTGCGACTGAGGGCAGATTTTTTCACGTTACTTTCACCTGGGTCACTGTAACAGATTATTTGATATGCCTAAATTTGGGAGATTTATTTTCAGTAGAAAATGAGTGATCTGGATAAGGGATGAAGTACACTGAAGTTTAAAAAAATCCTTGTACTCTCTTTTTGAACATTTACACTTTTCATAAACCCCATACAGTCCTGCTGCTACCACCTACGACTGACTCTTTTCTTCTCCATCTTTCTTGCTGCATTTCTTCTTCTTTTTTAATTTTATCAGGTATACACAGGCACTAGTGTGTTAGCAATATTTGTATACTGTATACAATATGCCTCTTGCAGATTTTTATTTTCTTAGTTTCTCCTACCACCGTGAAGGGGCATTTCTGGCTAGCAAAGGATCTCTTTTGGAACAGCATATTTAAGTTTTGAATAGCTCCAAGAAATTGGGGGGGGGGGGAGCATGCCCCCCCGAAACGCATACCTTTAAAAAAAAGAAAGAAAGAAAGAAAGAAAGAAAGAAAGAAAGAAAAACATATGCACTTCCATCATACCTAATTTGAAAAACAGACTTGTGAATGTTCCAATTTCAAGTGAACCAGCAAGGTGAACATCATACAAAGAAATTAATTCTTAACATTTCTCCACCCTCCCCCAAAATACACTAGTTTAAATCACCTCCTGCTTGTTCAGTTGTGACTTCATATTTTCAGCCTCTACCAAACCACATACTGCCAGGAATAGAAATATAAATCCCAAAAGCAAGCAATATAAAGATGACCAAAAAAAGAAGTCACAGAAAGAACCTTTAAAGAAAAAAAGAAAAAGGAAAAAAAGAGTCCAAAAATTACTTCAAGTTTAAAGCGCACTATTTTTTAAATACTGGATATACACAGATTGTTTGAACAGAAATTATACCCAACTCAACAACAGAAGCAAACTTTACTATCTCCCTCATGTAGGGAAAAAGTGGAAGAGGAAGATAAGAATAAAAGAAGATAACACCCATAATCAAATTAAATTGCAATCATAGTAGAAAAACAAATATTTTTTAATAGCTTAGTATCCTTCATCATACATGGAGCCAAATACCGAAAAGGCTATGGTGGCCAAATTATGCAACAGATTTATCCAATACACCTTATGCTACACATGCTGATGAGTGAAGGTGTTTTCTTCATTTTCCTATCACTTAAGAGTTTCAAAAAAAGATCCATGGGAAAGTCTGAAGTAACCATTCCTTTTAAAACTATTACAATCAGACCTAGACGGTACCACGTTTACCTTTCCCAAATTTATCTAAATTCCAGATTAACCCCCCATTTTAATATATTGCTTGGTTTTAGCAGTAAATATGATTTAGTGTAGTACTTTAGCAATTTCAAAAAGGTTTGCCTCTTAAAGCCTTTCAAAAAATTCTGATTATTTTCAACAAATTGAAAGCATATTCAGATTCATAAATCCAAGTAATTAGTTACCATATTTGGAAGGCTAGAATCATTTCATTCATACATGAAAACTAAAACATAACACATACCAACAAACTCTTTAAAATATCCTCTAGACAATTGTTGCAGACATTAACACATATGAAAGTCCCCCCAGGTTTTTATAAGGAAGCCCTGTTTGCATAAAGGAAGCCCTGTTTTTTTCTCTCCTGTCTGTTCTCTTTAATGCATGGGATTTCAAACAAGAGACAGGTGGCCATGTACTTTTCAAAAGGCAAATTAAAATACACACACACACACACACACACACACTCACTCTCTCACTTACAAACCAGCTTGGAGTGTTTAAAGAGAATCAAAGACCTTTAACAGGTTGGAACCTGGCACTTTAAATCTAAAAGTGTGTCTGAAGCTAATAGCTTTCTCTCCATATCATAAGGAAAGAAGGATTGCAGATGGGTGAGGAAAACAAAATCTTTTCCTTAAGAAGAGGGGAGGGGAGGGAAGGAGAAGAAAAAGAGATATGTGGAAAGAAGAAAAGAATTCAGGGATATTATAATGCCATCACTATGAGCAGCTTCTACCCCCATCTTATCCCAATTCATTTTCCTAGGATCTTCCTTTGCTCTTGGGGCCTACACATTAAAAAGCAGCACCCACAAAGAGACAGCCAGATCACAAATCCAAAAAACCTACAAGCAGGAGTATGGGGGAAAGGAACAGCCCACTCTGGAGAGCTTAGTCCTGGGGGGGGGGGGGAAGAAAAATAAAGAGGGCAATCACATCTTACTTACATCCCACCTTGATGTGCTTCCCACATCTCAGTGGGATGAAAGAAGGGGCACCCCAGCTTTAACCTCCTAGGATAAAAGGGAAGGGCAAGATCTCCCTCAGACCCCTCTGCCAGCCCCCTCTCTGCTTTCTTTCCAACACTTACTGTGTTCCCCCTTTCTCTCTCTCTCTCTCTCTCTCTTTGGTGTTTCCTTGGTAGGGACAAAAGTTGCCACCAGCCTCTTCGCTGCTGCCAGAATCAACTTTCTCTCCTTCCAGGCGCTGGGAAGCTCTCTTCTCTCTCTGCTCCTTCTTCTTTAAAAGAAAAATCCTTATTCTGTTCTTTTTAAAGGGGGCAAATCTGGGTGCTGGGGGGGGAAGAAGAAGGAAACCCTGGGAGTTTTTCTTCCCCCCCCCCCAAAAAAAAAGTTGACTTGAAAATAAAATTGAAGTGGGGAGGGGGGCGGGGGGGGAGGGAATAAAGGAGGAAAAAGCTTGGGGTTTCTAAAAGGACCCAAACAATTACTAATAAATAGTTAGAACAAACAGACACAAGGAAGAGGAGGAGAGAGAGAAAGAGTTTTGCTGGTCAGTAAACTTCAAGCTGCTGGGATGAGGTCATTGGTGTAAAAATAAAGAGATGGCGTCATTTGAAACCAATCCCAGTGACTGAGCTCAGGCGGGGGGAGAGCTTGGAGGGGGGAGGGGGGGAGAGGGGCAGGACAGGACAGGGCAGGGCAAGGCAAGGCAAGGCAAGGCAACACCAGGCGCGAGAGCTGTCCCTGGCAAAGCGGCTCTTGCGGGGCTGGGTGCCCGCAGCAGGCATGAGCCCGCGGCCGGCCCGGCGCCCCCGCCCCACACATGCTGCAGCCCCGCCGTGCCCTCGTGCCTGCTGCCGCCTGCGCCGCCCGCGCGGGGGGCGGGGAGGAAGAATTCACATTTCTTCCCCTTGGACTCCGCGTTGAATACTTTTGTTGCTGAGCCAGCCCCTGGGAGGAGCCTGGGACCTGGCTTACAATGAGGCAGCTATTCAGCGCCGGCCCGGCGCCCCCGCCCCACACATGCTGCAGCCCCGCCGTGCCCTCGTGCCTGCTGCCGCCTGCGCCGCCCGCGCGGGGGGCGGGGAGGAAGAATTCACATTTCTTCCCCTTGGACTCCGCGTTGAATACTTTTGTTGCTGAGCCAGCCCCTGGGAGGAGCCTGGGACCTGGCTTACAATGAGGCAGCTATTCAGCTGGGCGGCTGGGGCTGCTGCTGAAGGCTTCCTTCGTCCTCCTCCTCTTCTCTTCTCCCATCCCAGAGGTGGTCCTTGCCCTTTGCTTCCCTGCCTCATCCTGCTCTTCTCCCTCAGCATCACTTACTGGCTTCTGCCTCCTGTGGGCTAAGATCAAGTGTAGCTGCTGCCACTGCACCGGTCAGGGGTGCAGGTTGTAGCTAAGGACACAGGCAGACAAGGTTTTTTGGGGAGATGCGATCTTGTTTACTTAGACCAACTCAAATAGTTGGAAAAAATCCTTCGTTGCAAGCTTTCGGGTATAAATACCCTTCGTCAGGCTGAGGAAGCATCTGCAGTTGGTGTGTGCTCTTCCTGGATGGAATGAGTAGTTGTTATTCATTTCCAACTATTTGAGTTGCTTTAATAAAAGATATCAGATTCACCCAAAGACCCTTGTCTGAGCTGGTCTGTTAGCCAAACCCAGATGGATTTAAATGGCATTGTGTAGTGGAGGGTGCACCCCTGTCCTATGCACTGCAGACAGGATGCCCTACTAGGGCATGTCCAGATGTGAATGGACGTTTGGTTCCCCAGGGACAAGGAGCAGCAGTGCACCTTGAGCTACCAGTGGGAACACCAGTGCCATGCATGCTTTGGTGTGCTGCAATTTGGGGTACAGGAGGCTGGGGCCAGCACTGGGCTGTCTCCATCAGCCTTACCTTGGGTTCTGGGGGCCTCCCAGGGCTGCAGCCGCAGTGATTCTGCCACGCAGAGCTTGGCCAGCAGCAGAGCATGGCTTCAGGGTGCCTGGCTTTGCTTTTTCAGCAGCACAAGCTGGCCGTGTGTGCCTTGCTCCGGTATTTTTTTTCCATGGGTTTTTCTGATCCCTGGATATCCAGGGATCAAAAAAACCTACGGATAAAAAACCTGGCACAGTGAATGCTCAGATAGCATGCCCTTGCAGTGCAGAGAACACCAGACTGTGTGGTATATGACACTGCAAACCTGTTGGCAGTGCCACATACCGCATGACTGTGCTCATCTGGACACGTCCTTAGCCTTGTAATTAGCTCCTCCCTAGCTTGCTCCTGCGGCCATATAGCCGAGGGAAAGCAAAACTTGGGGACAGCTGAACCCCAAGCCTCCAGGCTTGGGCCTGCAGATAGGATGCCTGCCAAAGGAATCGGAAGTATCTGAAGGCCCAGGCTGAAAAGTCCTGGGTGGAGAATACTTGCCAGTAGTAGAGCCACATAAGGTTTTTGAATAATTCAAAGGATTCTGAGCTGATCTGACTAATTTGACTTGGGACATGAAAAATGTTCCTTCAAAAAAAAAAAATTAGCTTCCTACTAACCAGCTTCCAGAGGGAGGATCTCAGCTACATGCCTACTTTATGGAAATGGGGGATTCCTCCCTAACTTGTTCCTGTAGCCTTTGGTTAAGGGCAAGTGAAACATGGGGGCATCCAAATCCCAAACCTCCAGGCTTGGGCCCACCTATGTGCAGAGATTTGGGAGTATCTGAAGCCCCAGGCTTAAAAGTGTGCAGTGGGTAGATACCTGCCAGTTGTAGTGTCACATATGGTGTTTGAATGATTGAGTGTTGCTCAGTCAAGAGGATTCATAGTGGATTTGGCTAATTTGACCTGGAATATGAAAATTAAAAAATAAAATAAAATCACTTGCTTGCCTCTGCCAGTCTCCTCTCCTTTTTCTATACCTACTTCCTTCTCCATCCTCTTCTCTCTCCGGTTCCTGAATCAGAGGCCAGCTCAAACCAGACCTGTTAAGTATCATCTAGGAGCACATCCCCACTGGGGAGCTGTGCCCCCATGCCTATCCCCAAATCAGACACACACACACACACACACACAAACCAGCCAGGGAGACAAGGTTGTGTGGACAGTGTTTCAGTTGATTCATTATTTCAGATGCTGCTCAGCACAATGAAGATGGTGGGTTCAAGCTGTGAAAGACCCTTTGCTCTTGCTTCATATTTTTTGGACTCTTTCATTGCACCCAGGTTCTGAACTAGCTAAAACAGTGATTCCCAGCCAGGGTGCCTTGAGATCCTTTCAAGGGTGCCATGCAATGTTAGCACTGTTAGGTGTGCATATGTGCTTACAAGTTAAACCCAGAGATTTCAAATAGGAAGTCATAGTATTAAAAACATCCTGGCCTGTTGTGGCCTTTCTAAGTTTTTTAAAACATAAAAATTGCTCTATTATTTCCCATAGTAAAAAAATGAGCATAATGTATGAGCTGGTATTTTCTGAGGGGTGCCTTGAGTCTAATGAGGGGTGCCTTCTATCTAAGAAGGCCAAGATCCACTGAGCTAGAAAATCACTTGCTCTGTAGGGTGAGTATCCTAACTATTCACTTAAACTTACTGCTTAAAAATAATATTTCAAAAAGTAGTACACAAGTGTTTTAAATAACAGAAACATAGTCACATTTTTAGGGTCCCTAATCCTTCAGCTGACTTCTAACAATGAGGTTCCTTACTTTTGAGGATTGTCCACTAGACTGGAACATGCCTGGGCAAAGATATGGCTGCTGCATGGCAAAAAACATTTTGCTCAAGTCTGAACTCCAGGAAGCAAGAAAGGAAGTAACAGGTCACCAAGCAGGGTATCTAGTGCACCTGACAAAGCCAGTCAAGGAATCACATGATAAAGACATTAAAGATCATAAGTAAAGAGTCTTTTACTAGACTTTGTAGAGGATACTTGTATGGGAGAACAGAAAAGAAGAGATGGAATGGAAGGAAGACTCATATGTTCATTCAGAGGTGAAACAAGCATATGGAGTAGGGGGCTCCTGGACTCCTTAGTGCAGTGGGGGCAAACATTTTCAACCAAGTGCTATTCTGATCCCTTCCCCCACCTGATCAGCCATTCTGCTTTTAGCTTGCTGTCCTCTGTTCCATGTCCAATCTGCTGCTCTGTTTTCTGCTTCCTGTCCTATATGCATTGGCGACATGAAGGGGGTGCATGCGGGTGCATGTACACCCCCTGAGATTGTCACTGCATCCCCTCCACAAATGCTGCCGGCAGCATCTGCAGGCAGTCACCACTTTCCACCCCCCGCCAACCCTCGCCGCCAGTGGCGTCTGCAGGCGGTCACCATCCCCCGCTGCTGACACCACCACAGCCACCTGCGGGAGCTCCCCACTCGCCACTGCCATGCCCCCGCCACTGTTGCCGCTGCCTGTGGGCAGTCGCCGTGCCCTCCCCAGTCTCCAGGGGCAGGCGGTGTTCATGCCTATATGCTACTGTGCTTCCTGCTTCCTCCTGGATCTGCCACATGCCACACATAGAGGCTGCCTCTGCCACCTATGACCTTCAGGTTGGCCACCACTGCTTTAAAGGACTATGACTTAAGTCCAAATAACACTTCAGTGGGAGAAGGAAGCTGAGGCAAAGAAATGTATATAGATCTGTTTTCTACTTTTCTACATCTGCCTATTTCTTGTGCTAGCTAATTGAAAGAGGAATACATACAAAGCTTATGTATGTATTTGCTTCAACACACATGAAGAGGTGACCTCTAAACCCAGAGTGCCCATGGCTGGGGGGCTATAGCTGAGAGGTGACATATACCTAGGAAGTGTGCCAGGGAGGCCAAGAGCTAGGGATGCTGCCTGCTCAGACCATAGAAAGCCCAAGAGTCCTGGGCCCTATGTAGTCAGACTCAAACACAGTAGCTCGGTGAGTATCCAGAGGAGGAATCTTTACCAGGGCTGTGCAGCAGGAAGGCAGAAGAATAAAAGAGGGTTCATCACTGCAACTAGTTAAATTATATGAGCATTCATTTTTATCATGTGGGAAAACAAAAAAGGTTTTGCTATCATCATACTAAAAATTCTAATTTTTAAATATACCTTATATACACATTTCTTTATTTTAGGAGAGAAAAGGACAAACATAGAAAAGCTTAAAGCAGCTAGCGAAGAGCCTGTTTACACTGACAGTTTTTTTGGTATAGTATAATGTGTCAATATAAATTGTTACAATTATATCCCTGATTGTAACTCTCCAGCTGGAGATTCTTATTCCTGTATCAAAATGCCTTTTCCAGTTTAACCTATGTCACTTGGGAAGAGCATTAACCTAAAGCAAAAAGGATAAAAGTACCTCTATTCAAAAATTAAGTTCTATAACTGTATCTGTGGCTGTTCTGGTAGAGGTCTTAAAACCTTACCCTGTAGATGAGTCTGAAGGTGTAAGCAGAAGTAGTTTAAAACAAGCTGGAGTACTTATCCAGTCCATGAGAATTTAAGCACTTTTCTTAAGCAAAGTATTTCTTCCCCCCACCCTCTGGTTCCTGTTAGCTCCTTGTTCCAGACTCCAGCTTAGACCTCTGTGCTTCTGACAGCTGGTTCATCTTGGTGAATTTGCCCACATCCTAGCCCCACAGAGCTTTAGTTGCCTACTTCGCACCCCCCCACCCCGGCTAGTGACTTCAATCTGGATTTTTGTCTCCAGGTTCCTAACTCTCCCCTTGACTTGTGGTTCTACCCTTTGGTGACCACCTATATCCTGGACCCTTAAAGACCTTGCTTCCTGACCTGCCTTCTCCTCATCTCGTGTGTCCAGTCTAGAACATTGCTTCCCTGACCTTGTTTGTTCCTGGTCCCCTAAGGTGTGACCCTCCAGACTGACTATGTTTTGGCAGTATTTCTGACAACATTGCTACTATCTGCCTCTGTTAAGGAGGTTTTATGCTCTTAGGAAATGTGTCCTGCAATTTATATGTTCTGTGAAGCTTGTTAGAAGAGATTCTAATTATCTTTTGAAAGATGTACATACTCTGAGCCAAGCTGTCAGAATCAATGAGGGGATTTTTCTGTCTGAGAGATTATTAGTGCTCCACAGCTACACTGATTTTTGATTGATCAGTTAAGCATCTGCAACAAGAAATCAGGTGATGAAAGATGATTAATGTAATTATGTATTCTGAATAATGGAAATGAAGGTTTGTCCACATGGGAAAGCTATTGCAAAATAGGTAAAGAGGTGAATTTTAAAGTGCAGCAGCTCTTTTTCACTAATTCTTTGCAAGGATATTATATTCTTCATTAAGGGGGCCTATTCCACACTAGTTTCTCATTCAGAGAAACCCTGAGTATATTCACTCATCATAGATTCCACGTTATACATAAGCTAAAGTGTACTACTCACAAGATTTTACATGCTTTATAGATATGGTGTAGAGCAAGAGAAAATGGGGATGTGGGTGTTAGAGTGAGGAGGGATGTGGGTTTGTGGGGGAGTGGTGCTGGAAGAGTGCAGGGAGTAATAGGAAGAAGGTGGAATGGGACAGAGGGGCTTGAGAATGCAAAGAAGGCATTAGGGATGAAAATAAGTAGGGAGAGGTTGGGGGTGGGGTGAAACAGTAGGGTTAGAGCCAGAATGGGTTTGGGAAAGGGGTTTAGAAGGAATAGGAGGTGAGAGGTGCACTTGAGTGAGTAACAGGAGCTATGGGGGACAATAGGAGCTGAGATGTAAGGTCTGTCAGTCTCACATTTTTTACTCCTGTGTCTGTGCCAGGAGCATGGAGGGAGCCCTTTTTCCTGTCTTGTATGTATATGCTAAGAATTGAGGAAAGCACGGACTTCTGTGCATGGGTGAGGGCAAGCTGCCACTGTGGGCTTTGCCCTGGGTGCCAAACTTTCTTGCTACAGCACTGCCTTTAGGTGTGTCAGAACCTCTCTTCCTGATTCAGGAGTTCTCTTGAATCCCTTCATGTGAGTGGAAACTTGGGAGAGGAGGAGGCTGTCTTCTGCAAGATATGAGATCCTTTCCCATTCTATTTAATGTAGTCTGGCTATCTGGAGAAACTTAGTCCCCTTGGATAGGGAGCTGAGTACAGGCTTTGACATTGGAGAAGGGAGGATGAGAACACCCAGATAAATGGACCGGTTCCCATGTCTGAGTTATTGTTTCAAGCTGTTTTTTTTTCCATGGAGTATTCTTATACAGCTGAGACCATCTCATTGAAATTAATTGGCCTCCTTGAGGCTCCTGCACTGCAGATGGATGCACAAAAACCCTTGCCCACATACTGGTTCCAGATCTGGGATTTTGCATCACAACTCTGCTATCCCTTCCTGCTTCCAAATGATAGAGTCATTCCTCACAGTACCACCAATTCTGTACCTCTCCTTGGCTTCTCCAGGATTGTCAGGGACAAAGATTGGCATGGAGGCTGGAGTGGTATGTAGATGGGATGGAGAGGGTTGAATTAATGGGCATAATGGAAGGACTGAGAATCCCCACAGTGAGAAGACAAACGTACAGTGCACCTCTGCAGAAAAACCTATAACATTGGGTTCTGAACTGAAGTAAACTTGATTCCTCAAGGTGTACATGTACTTCATCATACTGCACTAAACACAGTGAATGCATTTGGAGTGCATGCAAGGGACAAGGAATGGAATAATGAAAAATTATTCTCAAGAAACAGCAAGCCTGAACAAATCTAACGAAAATTGAGAAACACATTTAACAGGCAATATTTCTCACCCTACTTCCATCTATTAAAACTAAGGCAAGATAAGAAAAGTAATGTTTAAAAAATGGGCATTGGTGTTCAGCTTATTATAGTAGGATGAAATACACATTTTTACACACACACACACACACACACACACACACACACACACACACACACACAACAGCGCTTGCGCACCACAAGTCATTCTGGTTTTACACTGGACTGCCTCTTTTGAAATCAGTTAACAATGGAACATATCTTTGGCTGGTAAAAAAATAAACATAGCTGTACTGAGTCTATAATAGCTATGCTGATTTATGCTATCTGAATATTGGGGGCAGTGTGTTATGCATATTATATGGTCAGTGATGAATAAGGTCTGAGATGTGTAATGCATTTATGTTTGTTATATGGACAATGTAAAATATTTGATGTCCTTAACCATCCTATAGCCCAGTGGTTCTCAGACTTTTTGGACTCGAGGCATCCCTCAGTGGACTTAAGGCACCCCTCCATAACTTGAGTGAATTGAGTAGCTCTTAATTTTAAGCGCCCCCCCCCTTGATATATTACAGTGCTTACATCCATATATGGGGGTTGGGCATTAGGGGTGGAGGACTGTCCAGCCAGGGAAAAGCCTTAACCTGGCTGATCTGTTTAGTTTATCTGATTATCTCCTCACATCTCACTTATCTCCTCACATCTAATCCTTCAAAGGATCTGGTGGCACCCCAGGGTGCCCTGTCACCCTCTTTGAGAGCCACTGCTATAGCCTTTCCTTTTAGTTGCATGGGTGTTCTAGTCTTGTTCATTACCAACCTAACCTATTTTTTAAACAACATTTTCATTTTTGGATAAAGCCTAAAGTAGTACTATGCATTCAATTACAAAGGAAAGGAAGTCCATAAAATTGTTTTGACATGTGGAAGGCTGAAATATAATACTAATGAAAACGTAATAAACACAAATTCAGAACCTTTACAGGCTGAGCTAATATGATAGCCAGGAAATGCAGTTTGGCTTTCTCATATATTCAGATTTTCATTTACAAGTGCCCCTAAAAATAATTTGAAAAGTACCCAATTCTGTTAAACTCCTAATGTAAAGCAAGGACATGAATAATGTGTATCTTCAAGTTAAAAACTTCAGGCAATGACTACAGATGAATGTTTCTGCAAATATGAGAGGGAAGAGAGGGGGAAGGGATCTTAAACAGTTTTCACAGTTTCTCATAATCAATTGTTTTTAATCTGCCTTCCTGCCTTTAAGAACCCTTTGAAACTTACTGATATCCTGTGTCCTGCTGATTTGACATATTTTATTTCTATGAAGGTACTTTCCACATTGCCTGTTAATGTTGCCATAACATTCAAATGAAAGTGTGCAATTGTTTAAGCAGCCTCTGAAAAAGATGGATTTATTGTCAAGCCCACTATTATGAATGAAGTCATACTTACTGAAAATGAACAATTGAAAAAATTCAAGCTAGGACGGAGATCTCAAGAGAAAAAAATTAATTACTCTTCATCCTAAGTATGGGGGGAAAAAAGTGCAGGGTACTACTGTGAGTTACATTATTAAGCTCTAATTTATGTAATATACAAACCAAGAAGGAGTTGACAACCAGAACATCAGTATTTTCGCCTCAACAGCAACCCCCCACGTCCCAAAAATGCTGTTTTTTGCTGAAGAATTTTTTATTGTGTTAATACACCAGCAACACATTTTCAGTTTGGTACCAGACAAATTATTACAGACAGCAGAGCATGTCAAGAAAAACAGGTGAAGATATCAGATTACATGGAAAATAAGCATGTGAAGTTTTTAGAGCCTGGAATTTTTGTTTTCAGGGTGCAAGGCTAACACATGCCTGTTTTAGAAGCACTCAGTTAAAAAATCTTAGGTGGAGGTGGGGTGAAGGACTGATCATTTATTTTTACTCTATCTTGATTGCAGTCCAACAAGTGCAGGAACTTGTTGGCTCATATGTGTTAAAGATAGATGCTGTCATCCAGTATCTACCAAGTTTGATTAAAAATCTTACAGAAATAGGGCTTCTCAAGGGATTTTGAGTACTTCCTGCTTCTCGTTAGGTTGGTGCTTGTGTTTATATTTATAATTAGAACAAAAACTGTGAGCGTATTTAAAAATTAAAAATAACGTTTGTTTTGTTTAATTTTTTTTAACCTTATGAAAGGATTTTTTGGGTTATGGGCAAAAACAGAAGAGAGGAAAACCCTAAAGTTAAAGCATAAGATTGGAAGTTGGGATGCCTAGCTTCTATTACTAGATCTGCCAGAGATGTCTGATGACTTAATTGTGGTTGTAAAAAAATTAATTTAATCTTACTGACCTAAGTATGATGAGTTCTGAAGAAGAATGTGCTCACATATATACCCCTGTGTTTATCAGAAATCCTAATGAAATAATATGCAGTCATGGGGGAGGGGGAGGGGGGATTTCTAAGATGGGGAATTCCAAAAGGAGCATGGGGGCTTTCTAAGATGCTTATTGGGGAATATTGGAGCCTGCAACAGAAACATGTAAGGATAAATCTTGTTTATTCCTGAAATATTTCCACTCACTGAAGTACAAAGTTAATGCAGTTTGGATCTCAAAATATAAATTGGAGGGAGGAGGAGAGGGGTCTCTATGGCAGCTGTAGGGGGATGATCTCATCTAATTATCATGTTCAAGTTTGTATATATTGAATAATTTATTTACTATAAGTCAACTAATTTAATTTTCAAGACATTTTTGTAACTGCATCTGTTATCTTAAATGATTTTTTCTCATAGTTCCAGCAGAGGACTGACAGTCAAACTTCCTGTATCTATTTCCAATTCTGACATTGTTACTGTGTACTGTATGACAAGTCAGTTAGTCTCTCTCCGCCTCAATTTTTCCCCACCTGAAAGTAATATGTACCCACTGAATTTTGTCAGGCAGGTTGTATAACAGAAAGGTAGGTGTCTGTGTTGAGATGAGTTAAGGTTGAGTGTATGCATCAGTACCTTTAAAGTACAAAGACATTGCAGGGATGGTGCAGGTATCCCCAAACTGAGCATTATAAACAGGATGAAGTTCACACTCAAAAGAAATTCAAGCATGTTTAAGGAATGTATATTTGACATCAATTTTGTACTGGAGATAGATCATGGAATAACCACATGATAACAAATAAGGCATTTTAGGGGGTGTAGTTCCAGGTTAGGTTATATCCTTTTTCCCCACTCTAGCAATGGAAGGGGCTGGTAAGGTCGCCCCCTCTGTGCTCAACATCAGAGAATCAGAGCACAGAATTCTTAAATCAAGAACAAGTAACAGATATGCCTGGAAGCATATCTCAAGAGTGTCTGGCTTAACTCTCATTTCCACCTTACACAGTTCCGGCGTATAAAATGGTTCTAAAATTTGTCTAATATATATACATATACATTCAATTTAAGGCCCATTTACACTGCCTCCTGATGGAGAGGGGCTTCATCTAAATGGCTTCTTTTCTTTAGTGTCCTACAGTGATTAATCAGTGGATCAATGTGTTTTTTTAAGTTAAATTTGACTAAATCTTATTTCACCTTCAAGCATATAAGTGGCACTTGCATAGCCACATTGAAGCAATTTTTGGTAATTTACAGGGTCTAGAATCCATGGAGCTAGACTTGCTCTGCACTTCTCTACTGAGCGTGCTTATTTGGCTGCACTGGTAGGGGAAGGACTAACTCACGGCCTGGGGAGTTGGAGATGGAAGGCCAAACCTCCTCTGGGTGAGGGGGGCCTAGAACCTGTCTTGCTCGCACGCTTGAAAAACAGTAGCATAATTAGGAGCAAGTGACTGAATCAACCACCCCAGATGCCACTTTTGATGGGGTGGGGGACATGCAAAAAATGGTGGCTGTTATGGCTGCCTCTAGCTCACTGACCTATCCTGGACACAGAAACTGTTTGTTATGCCTCTGTTGGCAAGTCTCTGACCCACTAATCTATTGAGCTAAGAGGCGGGAGGGTCCTTTTGCCCCTCCTTTTCTATTTTACATCTGGCAGGTAAGGTCACAAGGTCATTCCATTCTGTTACAGGTGGAAATAGAATCTACACTGTGTGGAAGTGCCAAAAAACTGCCATTACACTGCTACGTAAGTGCCGCTATGATGTGTGAAGTTGAAATAGGATTTAGCCCTTACTGTTGTTTGTGTTACTGTGGTGCTGACAGAATAGCTTTAGATCAGGACTCTGTTGTTCAGCTTGTTGCACAGGCACAGAGCCACAAGATGGGCCTAGATCCCATGTTGTTTACAGTTGCCTTTTGTAAAGAGTCTTGGCCTGTTCTGAATGTTTTAAGAAGCTATTATCAAGAAGTAATAGGTCCTAACCCTCCAAAACCATACATGCTGGTCTAAAATACGTGAGTATTCTCATAGACTTTGGTAAGATTCGTTGTGTTTAAAGCTAAGCAAAGGAAGGAGGTGGGAATAGGGTGGTAGGTACCTTCAGATCTGAGTTTGAAAGGAGAAAAAAGAGCATTTTACAAACCAAGATATAAAACAGAAATGCTTTAATGTCTGCTTTAAAATTGTCAGTGGATATATTTTAAATGATTCCTTTGCATTTGGAACACAAAAGGCAATAGCGCTGTCCTACTACAAAAGAAGCAGGAAGTGAGAGAAACTAATGATAAAATAACACGAGCAGTCTCTGTATTGCTGTTGAAGTTAAGTGACCTATAGGTAAGTAAGGAACGAAACTAATTAACAAGCTATTAAGTTGTTGTTGTTTAATTCATTAATAATTTAACAATAATTTAGAAACACAAACATGGGTTTTTTTATAGGGGGTTGTATTTTATTTTTGTAGTCTTGACACTATACCAGCCTACTTGTGCTGCAGATCCACTCCATTCTTCATTCCCTTAAAGCTTGCACAGTGATGTAGACTTGCTGAGTCCAAGTGGGTGACCAGGGCTGGTTTCAGAGGGGTGAGTTGTAAGTTGGCAGCCTTTTGTGTTCACTCTGGCGGAGCA
>NW_005842529.1:916849-926222 GCF_000455745.1 Alligator sinensis
TCTTTCCAAGCAAAGCATATGCAGCAGGAAGTGAACTTTATAGGGCAGATTCTCTGGTCTGACATCTCTATGAGGGGTGAGGCTGTGATGGGGCAGACTCATGATTGCAGCTTGTCTAACTGCAAATAGCTACTGTACAAAGCAAACAAATGCACATAATATCCCAGTGTATTTTGGATGATTAATAGAGACATTAGTCATACACCCAATGCATAACATTTCCAATTACATCTTCATTTGAGAGTTAAAGGATATAAATACTTAGGAATTTGCCACCAGTTGGGTTGCCACCTGTCTGCTAAAAAGTTAAAGGGGAAAGCAGGATGAGATGTGTCCTCTTTAAGAATGCTGCAAGCTGTCTGAGGGACTCTGAGTAACATTTCTGATAGCTTTGGGGAGAATTTTCCATAGCAGCTCTGTCAATTCAGCAGTGGGATCCTGCTGGCCTAACAAAGCCCCTGATTTCTAGGAAGTTTACAGAGAAGGAACAGAAGGGGAGTGAGGGGGTGGGGAAATGATAGTTCAGTTGAAAATGGGAAAGGTTGCAGTGCTACGTGTCTGGCTCTGATTTAATGGGATGAACCACTAGCAAGTACTGCATCTATGATGAACACATCAAGCTGAAAGGTTATTTGTGAGTTCTGCAGCCATAGAGATACTTCACTTCCTTGGTTAATGTTAATGCGCTGGACATTGTACAATGAGCTTGTTGGTTAATAAATAACTTGTTTGTGTAAAGAACTGAAAAAATAAACCCTATCTGCATTTCTCATTGCAAAATATCTGTCCACTGATGGCAACCAGCTTTAATTGGATATTTAGAATGACCACTGAATGACAAAATGTGTTTGGTGGGCTTGTCTCCCAGACTCAATTTATCAGTGAGAAAATTCAGTGCGTTTAATCAGTGGCTCTCCAGTTAGAGGATATGATGTATGGAGTTGTGAAACTTATGTGGTACCCAGCTTACAGTGCAGTGTGTGTGGTTATCTCATTCTTCTGGGCTTTGCTGCTTACCACATGGGGCCCAGAAGGACATTTCCCCTTCCTGTTGCTATGGGTGTCAGGGTTTTTTCTCACCTTCCTGAGAAACATTGGCTGTTGACTGTGCCCAAGGCTGCAGATTCTGACTGAGGTGTACCGATGTTCCTGCTGGAAGTTAAAACCCACCCTAAGGTTCCTGGCTAGAAGGTCTTGCCCCTACTCCCAGGTCCAGAACCATCACCACATTTGGGATCAGGAAGGAATTTTACCCCACAGTTGGTATGGTATGGACTAGGGTGGATGAAGAGGCAGATTAACCCATAGGCAAACTAGGCACATGTGTAGGGGCCTGAGCTGTGTAGGGGTCCTGATCCATCCTTCCGTGATGGTGGTGCAAATGGCCCTACCCACCTCCCTTCCCTTTCCCCCCTCTGCCAGCCTTGCTGCTGCAGTGCTGCTTTCTAGCAGTGGCTTCGAGCCCCGCTTCCCGTGGGCGGCAGTAGGGAAGGGGGGTCTCGACTGGCTTGGGGCCCACAAGTTTGTTTGCCTAGGGCCCACTAAAGGGTTAATCCAGCCCTGGGGTTTATAAATGTCATAGATTTCATAGACATTAGGGCTGGAAGGGACCTCAGAAGATCATCGAGTTCAGCCCCCTGCCTGAGGGGCAGGTAGTCAGCTGGGGTCCTAGGATCCCAGCAAGATAAACATCCAATTTTCTCTTGAAGGTGCTCAAAGTAGGTGCTTGAACCACCTCCAGTGGCAGTCTATTCCAGACCTTGGGGGCTTGGACAGTAAAGAAATTCTTCCTTATGTCCAGCCTGAAATGGTCTTGCAGGAGTTTATAACCCTTAGACCTCGTTGTCCCTTGGGGTGCTCTGGTGAACAAATGTTCCCCCAGATCCTGGTGGACACCCCTTATAAACTTATAGGTGGCCATCAGATAGCCCCTGAGCCTGTGCTTTTCCAGGGTGAAGAGTCCCATAGCTCTCAGCCTGTCATAAGGTCTGTTTTCCTCGCCTCTGATCATGCATGTGGCCCTTCTCTGGACTCTCTCAAGCTTCTCCACATCCTGTTTGAATTGTGAGCCCAAAACTGGACGTAGTACTCCAGCTGCAGCCTCACCAAGGCCGAATACAATGGGAGAATGATGTCCTGGGATTTGCCTGAGAAGCATCTATGGATGCAGGTCAGCGTTTTGCTTGCTTTACTAGCCGCAGCATCACATTGAAGGCTCATGTTCATCTTGTGGTCAGTCATGACCCCCAAGTCCCTTTCATCTGTAGTGCTAGCCAGCATAGCACTGCCAAGCATATAAGGATGCTGCAAGTTTTTCCTCCCAAGGTGTAGAACCTTGCATTTTCCGGTGTTAAACACCATCAGGTTCTCATCCTCATATTTCCTGAGCCTGTCAAGGTCAGCCTGGATCGCACTCCTGTCCTCAGGTGTGGATGCTTTACCCCAAAGTTTGGTATCATTGGTGAACTTGGCCAGTCTGCTTCTGACTCCAATGTCCACATCATTAATGAAGATGTTGAACAATATAGGACAGAGCCTTGAGGGACCCCACTGGTCACAGGGCACCATGACGATTGAATTCCGTCCACCACCACCCTCTTGGTCTGACCACGGAGCCAATTCCCCAGCTCCAGATCGTGGTGGACCAAGGCTGCAGTTGGCCAGTTTTGCCAAAAGGTGATCATGGGATACCAGATCGAGGATTTTTTAAAGTCAAGATATACAACATCAATCTCCTCTCCCTTGTCCAGGTGATAGGTCACCAGGTCATAACAGGAAATAAGATGGTCAAGTAAAACCTACCCACAACACACCCGTGCTGGCTATCCCTCAGGATGTTGCCATTGGCCAGTCTGTTAAGAATGGTTTTTTGATAACCTTTTCTAAGACCTTCCCGGGGATAGAAGTCAGGCTGATGGGCCTGTAGTTTGCTGGATCCACTTTCCTCCCTTTCTTGAAGATAGGCACCACATTGGCCTTAATCTTCAGGCACTACACCAGAGCACCAAGGGTTCTCGAAGATCCGTGCCAAGGGCTGAGCTATGATGCTGGCCAGCTCCTTGAGTACCCTGGGGTGTAGACTGTCAGGGCCGGCTGACTTGAAGGTGTCCAACCTCTCAAGGAGTTCCTTCACAAGGTCAGCATTGATGGAGGGCAAGGAATCTCCCTCACTCGGGCTTCCCTGCCCCGTGATGGGCAGAGGTGTCCCATGGGACTGGTGAAAGACCAACACAAAGTACCCATTTAGTAGTTTGGCTTTTTCCTGGGTGTCGGTCGTCAGTTGTCCCACCTGGTTTAGCAGGGGTCCAATGTTGCCCTTGCTTTTCCTCCGGCTCCCCACATATCTAAAAAAGGACTTTTTATTGTCCTTGATACTTGTAGCTAGTTTGAGTTCCCTTGCAGCCTTGGCTTTCCTGGTTCACTCCCTGCAGGTCCAGACCAGTGCAGAATATTCCTCCTTGGAGTTGGATCATTGGGGTTGCATTGTAGCAGGGGGTATGTATCATCCTCTTCCTTGGATCTCTTGAGTGTATTTTAACAAACAACTTCCTGTCTTGGAAATCTCAGGTCACTGACAATGTCCACATCCTCCTGCTTTCCTGTGGTAAGTTAAAGGGTGTTTCTGATCCACTGTATGGAGTAACTCCATTGAAGAGTTAATAAAGTATCCCCACAAGCAGTTCCTGACCCACCTGCTGCCAGCTATCCAGGGGACAGGACACAATGCCAAGGATAGTCTCTTCTCTAGGTAAAAGTACAGGGAAAAATTTGACTATGAATTACTTGATTTGCAATAGACTTTGTGAATGCAGTGGACTCAACATAACTTTCTGTTTAATCCTCAAGATCCTTAGGTGTTCATAGTGAGAACCACTATCGATTTTTTCACTCTCTGTGTCCCCAAACCATCTCCTTAAAAATCTTAAGGGAAACCTTGAACTTGAGGATAGAAAACAGACAGTTTGACTGTAGGGATGAAGGCATACTAATAAGTTACTATGGGTGATAAAGGAAGAGGAGAATTACCATATGTCAGCTGCTGCTCATGGCCCTCATCTTCCTTAACAGTAAATCAAAGTTAGCCCATTCCAGGTTACCCCTTGTTTTCAATGGAGTAAGAATACCTGGGCAGTTATACCAGATTCGCTGACACTATACATCCCCACCTTTGTTTATCTTGTGGCAACTTGTTTATTTGTCCATAGCCTAATTTACATTGCTTCTTGGACCACAGGCTCAGCTGCAATTTACGTATTGTAACTTTGAAAATTGAAAAATGAGTCCACAGTCAAAACTGAGTCTGTGGTTTAAAGGTGGTCCTCATAAGAAGAAAAAAAATCAGCTGCTTTATAGACATTTGAAAAAAAAATTACTGTCAATTTTATACTTTATGTTTAATAAAAAAAGACCCTGCAAATATATATAGAGAATTAGTTATATTTTCAAGATACAGCTAGCACAGAGACTTAAAAAAATAGGGGGCAGTAGGGGTGAGAGAGAGAACAAAAGTTAACAGAAGCTTATGTCCATTATTTCATTTCAATGTTTGATTTCTTTGTAGCTTATTTTTTTCACCTGACAATTTGTGAGCTAGTAATTTGATTATTTTACATGTCAGATCTTACTTCTACTAAAATCAGAGTCAAAATCAGGGGACAGACTCAAAGAAAAAAGTTTTCCTTTGACTCTGGGCTATCTTTGCCCAGCCACCAGCTTTTACATTGCTTGAGATGTCCAAAAAATAATAATTTTAGCAGTTGTAGACTGTTAGGATACAAGATGGTAGCACTTTGCACCCATTGGGCACTGATGTGAATAACAGCACAAGGGACAAACTGTGTAGACTCAAGCCTCTGAAACTAGGAGTCCAAAAATATTCCAGCTTTCTTACATGGCCAAATTCTAAATCTAGAATGACTCTGCACTGAATTTATCCCTGGGCAAACTCACTGAAGTCAGTGGGACTACACCAATCATAATCAAGTGGAGAACTGGGCCTGATACACTTTGTAAACTTACCTTCAATAAAAATCAGTGGGTGTGTCACACGGGTAAATGCTCCAGGGTAGGTTTACTTTAGAGTAATTTACTCTAGAATGAACCCAACCTGGGCAGCATGGGCGATGCGTAGGGGGAGGGATGGCGGGGCATGTGCCCCCCTCCCGAGAGTGGCCCCCCTGACAGCGAGCATTCCGGCTGGTAGGGAGGAACAGAGTGCCCCCCCTGAAATTGGCTCCACCAGTGGGCTGGCCACTGGGGGACCCCCTCTCCCAGTTGTTCCCTGCTGGTGCCCTCCCAGACTTGGGAGTCACCAGTCACCCATGCTGGGCAGGCGTCTACGTGTGCAAGAAAGCAGGAGCAGATTTGCAATTTATGGCAATAAATCTGCTCCTGCCCATACTGGCCCTGCACCGCCCTTCTGCAGCAGCCAGGGAAAGCTCTAGGTTCCCCTTGGGTGCTAGCCCAGGGGCTGGCAGGGAGGAGGCAGCAATCCTCTGGTGGGGCTGAGAGAGTGCTCCCTGCCCCCAGCAGCTGCCATCAGAGACTGGGTGGAGACAATGTTCCCCTGCCCCAGCAACAGGGAGCTCCAAGCCCCTTCTCCATGATTGTGGAGCCAAGGCTGGAAGATAAGAATCTCTTAGTCCATGCTCTGCGATCACAGAGTGGAGGGTGGGAGCTCCTTGATGCTACAGCAGGAGGACATTGTCCCTGCCTGGGGTCCAGTAGCGGAGCCTGCCCTGGCAGCAGGCAGCTTTTAGGGGCAGGGAGCAATTTCCTGCCCCCTGTTGCCCGACTGACCAGGAGCACATTTGGTCCTGGTCAGCCATCTGCATGTGCCATATGGCGCAGTAAGGAATTGCAAGTAAATTTGCTACTTGCATTTACAGGTGGCAAATTTACTCAAGATCAGAGCAAATTACTGTGCAGTAAGCATATGCACATGTTGACAGTGACACTTACTGCACAGTAATTTGCTCTAATCTTGAGTAAAGCAACTTGTGTAGGCATGTCCAGTTTACCCTAAATGAAGTTACCTCTGGAGTAATTTTAACCATATCAAATGGGTCTTACATGTGATTCTGTCACTTCTTCATCACTGAGTTTGCCAACTATTTTCACGTGTGTTCACAGCTAGCATGTTATTTCATTGTGACCTATTAGCTGCGTTAGTTTGAAGTCAAGTAGAAGGCAGAGTACATTTGCAACTTATAAGCTAACCCAGTGGTCTCCAGCCTTTTTTAAGTAGGAGATCACTTTTTGAATTAAAAACCAACCAAAGATGTACCATGCACACCCTGCCCCCCCTGATGTGCCGCTCCTGGGCAGCTGCCCTGCTCCAGTCTGGCCTCCGTCTCTGGTGCCGCGCCGCTGACACAGGCTGCCCCCAGCTCAGGACCAGCAGCTCAGTGCAATAAAGCAGCAGTGGGACAGCAGCGGTGCTTGGCAGTGATGCCTTTTGTCTGGCACACAGCACAGCTGGGGCCTGCAGCACAAACAGGCTGTGGCTTGAGGCGCAGCTCAGGTGAGCTCTCTGGGAAGAGCCTAGTGCCACCCCAGCCCCAGCCTGCAGTGGCAGCTGGCCCCACTGGCGCGTGGATCCAGGGGGCACACATCCCTCATGCCCTCCCAGGCTGCATTCCCCCCTTGCGGCCCCCGAACAAGGCATTTGTGGCTCTGTCCCACGCCACGCCTGTGCAGGTCCTGCCCGTGCTCCAGCCCTGCTCCTTCTTTCACAGCTGCTGCAGCCACCTGCGCTGCCTGGCATTGGGGGGAGAGCAGGGGGTGCATGTGACTCCCCAATCTCTGTATGGCAGAGGTGGCTCCTACTGTGGGTTGGGCTTTGTGCCCTGAGCCCCACTGTGGCCTGCCCGTGAGTGGACTGACACCACATGCCGTCTGCTGCTGGGCTGAGCCTCGTTCCCTGCCCGCCCAGTGGTGGGACACACGTGGCATCAGGCTGCTCCCAAGCGCCCCCCCTCTCTCCCCCCCAGCATACCAGGATGAGCTGCCCTAGCTTGGACTCTCCTCTGGCCTGGCCTGGCTGGGTCCCCACTCACCCGGTGGCAGAGATGGACGGTCCCAGTCACTCAGCTGGACCTGGTGGCAGGTGGCGTGGCTCAGCCCAGCCACGTGGGTCCTGCCACTCCTACCTCCCAGACTGCGTCTCGGCTGCTCCCAATCATGGAGCCTCTGACAGTTGATCTCAGTCTGGGGGGGACTACCCCCCCGACTGAGATTGAGTGTCAGGGGCTCCCTGATCAACTGGTTGATCGCGATCAACTGGTTGGTGACCACTAGGCTAACCAAAGTTGATATAATTTCCATTGTGAACAGAGCTTTGTTGTGGCCCTATTAGCCAAAACCATATTCTGGACTTAACTCTTCAGCATTCCAGCAAGGCTGGAGTATGGTTTCTGTATATGATTGTAATAGTGGGCTGATCCAGCAACTTGTGATCATGTAGGTAATTCTTATTTGAATGGGTAATCCTATTGGTGCCAGGATGACTTATTATGTGAGGAAGGATTTAAACACAAATTTGTCACAACCCAGTGATTTTGGTGCCTCGGCACGGTGGAATTTTCTTGCCACACGAGAGCCTCTTGCACAGCGAGGGATTTTGCTGCACAGAAGAACCTCGGTGCAAGAGAGTTCCCGCCAATTTGTAGCTTTCTTTGCAGGGTGCATTTCTTCTTTGCAGCACAGAAATGCACGGTGCAAAGAGTTCCCGCTATTCGAATGCAAATTTGTGTCCCGCTATTGGCCAGTGCTAAATTATTCCTACGTAGTGGCTAGTAATTGGCTAGCTAGCCGTTTAAAATTTCGTGCGACTTCCGCCCAAGTCGAAGAACTTTGAGCACGCTGCAGAGTGCCTCTAAAGAGATCTGACTTGCGGCTAGCTGATTGATAGACTGATCACCTATCGATCTTTCTTCCCGTCGCCGAGCGCAATCCCAGACGTACCCTTTTCCCGCCGGCTTGATTTGCGGATGGATTAACTGGCTTGGGCCTTGCCAGCTGGAACAACTCACATAGTTGTTCAGACGACCGGGCCATCTGCGTCGCAACTACAGGCGGCGTAAGTAAACGTTTTTGCAACCATTAAACCTTGTCTGCCTCTCCATTCACCAGCCTGCCCTGACGAACGAGCAATTTCTAAATCACCTCGAGTCGGCTCTGGCCGTCCGAGACAAAATTTAAGGTTTCATTGACAATTTCAACCATGTAAAATGGGCTTGACTTCCCTGGTGAATCCTTCCCTGTTAGATAGGGTTGCAAGGAGAAAACTTAGCTAGTAGAATGCTGGCTATGATCAATAGATCAGTGTAGACCAAGACAAGGCATTGTCCTCAAGGTAGGATACCAATGGGATAATATATCCTACTGAAGACAAGTCTAATTTGGCTGGCCCAAGTTCCAGTTCCAGCACAGATCCATCTTGCAGCACAGGTTCTTAACTCTGTTCCCAAGCTATGCAGAAGCCTTGGGTATGGGTTTCAACCAAGCTGCAAGGTAAAGCTCAAGATGTATACATGTTTTGCAAATGGAGAGCCCATATTTCAGCAGCTGTGCATGAGGGGGAAAACTGTGTTCCAAAATTATATTAAACCTTGCTATACAACAAGCAGAAGCCTTAGTATGGAAGGAACCAGCTACAGACCATAGGCTTTCTGTGTGCCTTAATAGGTATGCATATGTAGGCATATTTGTCAGCGTGGGCCAAAGGAGAGAAAGCATGTTGCAAAATATCTTTAGAACAAAAACCAACACTGAGATGGAGTAGATTTAAAAATCTCTTGAGAATGAACAATATGATTGTACTAAACAAGTCACACACAGAGGCCCGTGTACACAGTTTAAAAATGACTAATACTTCTGCTGTGAGTTCACCTCAAGTATTTCATGAATTTCACATGACCCACCCACTTTTTTTCTATACCTCTGCAATTACCATATCAGCAGCAATAATTCTCTGTTGTTCAAGTGCCAGATACAACATGGCCATGACATTCCTGAATGTCGCATATTGTACTTCTCAGTCTGTCTGTTGTTTTGCAATAAGATTAATTCTTCTTCCCTTAATCTCCACATTGAACTTCATGCCATTATTCTAACATCTTTTCAGTCAGAGAGGTTGTTTTTGTCTTATTCTTTTGCTTCTCATTATTTTTGATTCAGATTCTTCACAAAAATCCACATTTGTAAAATGTCTTTTTTCAGTAGCTCCTATTTCTCCTTTACTTTACTGAGAATGTGGTTAACACCTATTTCACCAAAAAGTAAGTTAAAGGTGTGAGGCAATAGAGAATCTGACTCTTGTTTTTTGCATCTGTTAACTAGCTAGTAAGTGTGAACCAGCTACTTCCTGCTG
>NW_005842529.1:926253-927386 GCF_000455745.1 Alligator sinensis
TAAAAATTTCCTTTACCATATACAAGTATTTGCTCTGTTTAATAGCGCGCAACTTGAAACAATTCCATTTCAAGGTTTATCTACACAGGGAGTTAATTCAAACTGAGAGAAGCTGAGAATTTAAAATGGAATGGGTATTCCTAATTAACTTTCTGTGTGAACACTCTTATTTTGGAATTAGAGTACCTTATTCCAAATTATCTTATTCTGAATACAGTCTGCACAGGAAGGTAATCAGAAATAGCTTATTAGGAAAATCTCATGTAGTTAAGCCCTAAATTGTCAAATTATAACTGGAGAATGTAGAGAGTGTTACAGCCTAGGAAATCATTTAAAAAACAAGACAAACATTATTATTATTATTCTCATGAGTGTCTAGAAGCACCAGTCATGGATCAGGGCCTCAGTGTTGTAGGGACTGCAGAGACACAGAACAAAAACTGTCAAGGAGCTTGCACTTTACTGCATAAACCTTTATTGGCAGTGCTGAATAGGTAGGTATCACATCACACCTTTTCAATATGGGCTCTACACATGTTGATTAAAGCTGCCAGATCCTTGAGACTCATATCTTGTCTTCCTAGTTTTGCTGAAGAGCCTGGTAAAATTAGTTACATGGATGAAGATGCAAGGCATAGAGGTAGGGCAGGGTTGGAGGGAGCAGGAAGGGTGTCTTACTCTACCTCCAGAGATTTTGCTCTTGTTCTGGACTCATGCTGAAAGCTCCCCCAAGTGATTCAGCTGTAACGGAGTACTTAGTCATTCAAGAAGTCAAAGGTAGTTGGGTATGATGCTAGTCCCTTCACTCTCTTGTGTACTGATGGCTACAGAAACTGGTGTGCCATTGCCAAAGTTGCTACCACTTGATAAAGGGGGAGTATTAGTAGGAGATTTTTGCCTTGCATTAACATAAACACATTAAAAGAATTATGCTTGTCTGCTGTGAAGCAATACAGACTTTAATTTGTTCAAATTAAAAAATAATATATTTAATTAAAAATAAAAACAATCATAGAACAAATATACCTTTTTGTGTTGTCAAAGGCAATAGTGCCAAAGTCCCTGAAGATTTATCTCTTTTTTTCTTGTCATGCTGAGAAAACTAATGATTTTTAAATTGCTGCATGACTGCT
>NW_005842529.1:927417-945617 GCF_000455745.1 Alligator sinensis
GCTGAACCCAACTCAATTACATACTTCAAAGTCTCTTTAGATCTGCTGTGAAATTTAGATCCCTGCTTTTCAGCATATTTTTTGAATAGGGGGCTGAAATAGCCTAACAATAATTATTGCATATGACATATGTGTCTCTGAGATTAATACAGACTAGAATTTATCTGCTATGAGTCACTATGGCTAGTCATAAAAACATCAGGGCGCCTCATACAACTGACATTCACAGTCAATATATAAGAATAATAATATTTCACAGATAAAAATCTTCCAAAAATATGTGAGCAAAAAAGCTAAGGTTGCTCAAATGTATTCCTATCAATGCAGTTGCAAGGGGCCATGCTTCTGAAGGGGTTAGCTATTTTACAGAGAGCAGAGTAAGGAGCATGTAGGGCGCTTATCAAAGGGAAATGAAACCTGCTGGTAACAGGTATAATGGCATTTATAGGTTGACATACTGTCTATGAACCTTCCCTCAGTCAAGCTGCGAGAGAGATGGCCTAAAGCTACCTATGCTGGCCTCCCTGCCGTCCAATCATTTCTCCATTCCTGGGGGAAATTCTAACTGGTTTATTCTCCAGCTTTCCAGCCCCGCAGCTCTGTCTGGGGTACCAAAAAAAGGTCTACCGTACTTTCATGCATATATCCCGCAGGGTATACACGATTTTACAAAAAAAAAAATGGATGGGTGTGGGCTATCGATGGACTTTTTTCCACGGGGGCTGGGGCCGGGGCCAGGGAGGGCTGTGCCGCTTCCCTGCTGGGCCCAGGCAGGCCCGGCTGTGCCGCTGCTGCTGCGGGGGCCGGGCCCAGGGTGGGCCGGGCTGCGCCACCTCCCCGTGTATACGCCACCGCAGGGAATACATGGATGCAGTGTATACATAGGCTAATTTACAAACATACAATTTTCCGTGGGTTATACATGGTTGCGGCTTGTACCCATGAGTGGGCTATATGCATGAAAATACAGTAATCCTGAGGTGGGCAAAATATGACCTACAGGCCGGATCTGGCCCACCAAAGGATTTTATCTGGTCTGCAGTGGGTCCCTTGGCCCCACCTGGCCCAGGCCCAGCTGGGCCGTGGTGCATGTGGCCAGTCCCGCTGCTCCCAGGCGGTCAGCAGGGCTGGGGCAGCATGGTAGCTGGGCTCTGCTTCCCAGCCACCCTGGTTACAGCAGCTGCTTTTGGCTGCCAGTGCCAGTGTTGCTGCTACCACTGGACCCAGTCCCACTGCCCAGGCACCCCAGCCTGTCCGCCCTCTGTCCAGCACTGGGGGCAGGTGGGCAGGGTCTTTATGGAGACTGACCCAGAACCCTTGTGGGCAGGGTGTGCTTGGCTGCACGGATGGGATAGGGCCACAAGCAGACAGGGAGTGGCATCTGGGAGCAAGACAGGCAGGGCTGGGATCATGGGGTGGTGACAGTGCTGGGCCAGGGCCCTGGGGCAGAGCCGCGATCTGCTGCCCGCATGTCCCTGCGATGGGTGTTGGTTCTGTGTGCAGGGGTGTGCTGGGAGACAACTGCAGCTCTGCCCTAAGCCCTGCGATCCTGGCCCCGGCCCCAGCTCCCACCCACCTCCTCTGCTCCCAGAGACTTTTCCCTGGCTGATTGTGGCCCCATCTCATCCACCCAGCCAAGTGTGCCCTGCTTGTGGGGTCCCAGGCCATGAGACTGAGGCTGGGATCACCAGCTGGTGACAGCATGGGGCCAGGGCCTGGGACAGCGCCACTGAGGGAGTTTTGGTGAGCTGTTGTGGGCTGGGCAGTGTGTGGAGGGTGCTGACCTGGCCTGCAACAGTTCACTCAAAGTCCCTAATTGGCCTTCCAGCCCAAATAATTGCCCACCCCTGGTCTAATCACTTTCTTCAAGGATGGGTGAGGGGGCAGAGGTATGAGCCAGGAAGACAACATGGTGAAGTAGCTGACCTGGCGGTCAAGTTCCCCTCTATATCTAGAGGTCCTTGTTCACCACATTGACCATTCTTGCCCCATTGAATTTCCTTACCTCAGGGGCAGATTGGGAAGGTGGAAAGACCATATGCAAAGCACCTTGCTTCTGACATCAGAAGAGAAACCCATACAAGCCTGTCTCCTATGAAGTAGGTCTGTGATTCAGGGGGCGAAATCCCCTGTGCAGAGCCTTAGCTCTAACAATGGCATATGATAAGCATTAAGTTGTAGGAAGTCATTATGAATACAGCCATGTGAAAAGTTCACAAATAGACCTTCAGAACCAGATGTAGTCTGTGGAATTCCAGTGCGTCAGAGCAGACTTGATTAACCGAGTCTGAAGCGTGGCAATTGTGCACTCCAGCAGCCTCCTGCGTCTTGTGTATCGGCATCCCCATACTTATGAATGGTGATGGGAGATGCTTGAACGAAAGTTCATCAAACGAGCTTTAGTTCAGGCACCTCTACTGCCATTTTTAAGTGCAGGGATGCTGATACAGGAGCTGCAGGAGGCTGCTGGAGTTGCTCTAATTAAAGTGCCACCCCCCCACCCCCAGAGCATGTGTAAAAGTGCTGATCAGGATAGTGCCTGGTGCTGTGGAAATGTGTGAGGCGAAGGAAAATGAACCAATTTGGAACATTTTTATTTTCCCTCCAGTTCAGGCAAAAAGTCCGGATTGCAAGGGCTCTTAGGCCACATCCCTATGAGCAGGGGCGTGCGGAAAAAAAGCAGCAGCACAAATTTCTGGCCTTGGTTTTTGCCCTGGTGCCCTACATGTGGGGTTAGTGCAGGGAAAGGTGCTCCACGTGGTCCTTATCCAGGGTTCAGGGCTGCAGTGGCAGCAGTCGGAGCACAGAGCCTGGCTGCCAGCTGGAGTGCAACTCTGGCCGGCCAGGCTCTAGCTTTGGGTGGCACATGCTGCGGCCACGTATAGTGCCCCCCCTTTATTTGATACCAGGATTTCCTAGCATCTTAAACCTGGCTCCATCCAGCAAATAGGCAGCGCATTGAACCAAATCACGTGTGCAGGGTGCATCCAAAGCCTTCCAGACACCGCAAAACACACCGGTGCGCTCGACCCCAGGGTGCAGCCCTGGGACTTGGGGCTGTCCCAGGAAATGTGAGGGGGCCCACGGCAACGCGTAGAGGCAGACAAGGTCCTTTGGGGAAACACGGTATTTTTTATTAGGCCAACTTAAATAGTTGGAAACAATTCCTCTTTGCAAGCTTTCGGGCACAAACACCCTTCTTCGCGCACAGGGAGAGGCGGCCCCTCGGGATGTTGCATTGACACCATCCCCGACAAGGACGCAGGGCAGGAAAGCAACAAGCTGCACCCCAGGAGCCACCCCCTGAACGACGGCCCGGCGGTGGCGGAGCGGCCCCGAGGTCTCGTCCAGGGACCAGAGAAGGCCCTGGCGACAGCCCCACCTCCGCACACCCCGTTGTGCCAGGTCTTCTGAGCCCAGCGGGGACCCGTAGCCAGTCCGAACTTGTCCTCGCGGGCGAAGAAGGAACCTCGTTCTGATCCGGTAGTTCTCTGGTGTCTTCTCGCGAGGCTTCGGAGGGCAGCGGGACTATTCTTCCCCGCTCTTCGCCCCCGCAGCCTCCTGTCGCCACGACACCCTGCGGCGTCGCCACTCTGACGTCACATCGGCGCCTCGCGGGCTGTAAGCCCAAGCCAGGCTGGGCCAGGCGGCCCGGGCCCGGCGGGGGCGCTCGGTCGGCGGCGTTGCCTGGGGCTCGGGCCGGCTGCATGGACGACAGCAAGGTGAGCGGGGTCCGCGCCGACCCGGGCGCAGGCGGAAGAGCCAGTCTGCTCTGGCCGCAGACAGCCGTGAGCAGACACTGGTGCAGCGCCGCAGGCAGCTTCAAAGCCGGCGAGCGGGGGCACGGGGAGTGAGGCGCGCAGCTGTTATGCAAAAGATGCGCGAGATCATCCCCTCCCCAGAAATACACAGTAACTTTGTGGCTGGTTCCCATTGCGCCTTGAATGAAACGTGTGGCTGGGCTGAGGGGCAGAGCATGGGAGTGGAGGGCTGTGGTGCGCCCCGAGGCTGGGAGCTCTGGTTTGCAAGCAGCCTGCAGGCCTGGACTCCCATGCTTGCAACTTACTGGTGAAGTGGGAGCCTGGGATCGTGATCCTAGGCTCCCCCTGCGCCAACAATATAGCCAGGTTGGAATCTGATCCCTGTTGGTCTGGGGTAGCCGTGTAACTCGGACTGCTTTGTGAAAATCATTCTGACTTACAGCTGGGAGCCACACTTCTGTCCGCACCCCCAGATCCTTTTCCACAGTGCTGCCATCCAGTTGGCTGTCCCCCATTTTGAATGTGCATCTGATTATTCTTCCCAAGGCACAGCACTTTGTGTTATTGCTGTTGGATTTCAGCCTGTTCGCTCCAGCCCAGCTTTGCAACCATCAAAATCCTTCTGAATTGCTCTCTTGTCTTCCAGGGTGTTTGTGGTTTTCTCTTGTTTAGTGTCACCTGCAGATTTGCTCAAGAAGCTCTTTATTCCAGTATCTACATCATTAATAAACATGTTGAACAGCACTGGGCCTAGGACAAACCCCTGTGGGGCTCCACTTGAAACCTCCTGCCATTCTGACATGGGTCCATTAATAATTAATTACCTTTTGCTTGTGGATATTGAACCAGTTGTCTGCCTACCTTATGATAGTTTTGTCCAGCCCACATTTTTCCAATTTGTTTGTGAGAGGGTCATAAGACTTTGTGAAGGCTCCAAAGCTTTGCTGAAGTCTATATACACTATATTAATTTCATTCCCTTAATCCACCCAAGTAGTTACGTGGTCAAAGAAAGAAATCAACTTTGATGTGAATGACATGTGAAGAGAAGGCTGAGACGGGATTTAATAGCAGCTTTCAACTATCTGAAGGGCACTTTGAAAGAGGATGGAGTTGGACTGTTCTCAGTGGTGGCAGATGACAGAACAAGGAGCAATGACCTCAAGTTGCAGCAAGGGAAATTTAGGTCCTCTTTTTTGGCCTTGTTTAAAGAGAGGCACTATGTTGGCTCTTTACATCTGATAACTTGCTTGTCTCCCAAAACTTCTTAAATAATATTGCCAAGGGCTCCAGAATCTCCTCTGCCAGGTTGGCATTTGCTGTCACTGGTGCAGGATGCTGCAGGGCATACCCTGTCCAAGAAAAGCGGGTTTCTATGCAGTTCTCTGTGACTGTTTGAACCAAGGGTGGCCAGCCTGCAGCATGGGTGCCACAGTTGGCACAGGCAGTCTCTGTTTGTGGCATGCAGCAGATAGGACAGGGAACAGAAAGTGGAGCAGCAGATCAGGCAGGGGAATGGGATCAGAGTGGCACTTGGGGAGGGTGCAGGACTTAATTTGTGGAGTGCTTACCAAAAAGCTGGACTGCCACTGGCTTAAAACATTTTTACTAACTGTTGAAGATGGGGTAAAATGGCCACCAGATGTCCAAAACACAGACTCAGTGTGTCCCAAACCTTGTGTAGGTATGCAAAGTGTATGCATGCAACATATAACAGCCCAGGAATTACCAGGAGGGTTTAACATGTTTGATAAAAATTCTGTCTAGCCATCTTTTGTAAATGGCTTATGCTATGGATGTTAAAGAAAGGGTTTTGTTGTCTTTACCTTTAGGGTCTTCTGGTAGCTATGTGTGTGGGGGAAGCATGTACTTCTTTTCTGCAAGTATCAATATACCTGCAGTGTGCTGCTTTGCACAACTATGCCAGTGCATTATGGTATTTTTAGCTTCATTTTAACCTGCAGATATAGATCACTAATATCAGGCTGAAGATATGAATGGTCTTATTTAGTATAATAAAATCCTGTGCTCCCATAATAATCTGTAAATAATGAAATTAAAGCAGAGGCAAAGTATAATGTGTAAAGAATGTAAACTATGAGCTAAAAGTAAAGTCCAGTTCTTGTAGTGCAGGGGCGGGCAATTATTTTGGGCAGAGGGCTGCTTACTGAGTTTTGGCAAGCCATCGAGGGCTGCATGATAGGCAGCCCAGGGCAGATAAATATTTATTTTCTAATTTTTTTTAGGGGCCCCTTGGGCCAGATAGAATGGCCTGGTGGGCTGCATCCGGCCCCTGGGCCACATTTTGCCCACCCCTGTTGTAGTGGCTACTGTACTGCTGAAATTATGTGGAATGTATTCCTGCTTTTTGCTGTGTATTTTTTAAGAGTACTGTAATAACATCTACAGACCAGATCTCCAGGGCTAATTGTGGAGAGCCCGAGTGCTGCAGAAACAGTGGCTTCGAATATGTCCTGCCCTTGCTGTGTGTCAAACCAGACATGGAGAGTAAGTTCTAGCAGCTGGAAAATAGTTTAGTTTTCTATTAGTTCTTGGATCCTCATCTGAAACTTAGAACAGGTACTAGTGTTTGGATTCAGAGAAGCATTGGTTGTGGTAATGTTTTTATGCCAGTGGGTGCTTGTACTTCAGGAACTGGTCTGAGATCATAAAATTATGGGGCTGGAAAGGACCTCAGGCCCAGTGACATGCTTCACATGGATTACCAGACAGCTGTCAGAAATTGTGATCCTGGGCTGGCTAGGTTACTTAAAACTAGTAATATGATGTGTGGTTTTACTTTATATGTTAGGTATCCTAAAGTCTTCCAGGGCTCCGAGTTGTTTTTTTTTTTTAATTGGAGGACGATCGTGCCATTTGCATTCATTGGTTTTCTTTGTGTTAAAATAAAAACCTGTCAAATGCAGTCTAAAACATGTCTTTGTATTCCAAGATAGATTTGTTGAGCTATCAGCATAAACCTGGCATTTGAGAGAGGAGATCTCGTTAAACTTTTGCCAGGTCAGCACACATGGTATATGATTCTGTTAGATCCTGATTCTGAAAGCTTTTCTGTAGGGTGGATAGTCATTGAGATCACACAACTCTGTATGGTTGCAAGGGTCTTAGTATGTAAAAGAGTCATGTGGGATTAGAGCCATAATTTTGAGGGTTTGGGGGATCTTGTGTCTGGTGTTATGTGAGGCAAAATGCCTCCTGAACTAAATTTTTTTTCCTCAATCAGATTTCCTTTTTTCTGCCATGTAACTTGCTTACAAAAGGGTTTGAAGAATATCCACATTATGGGCATAATTTAAACTTTATTTGTATTTTTGTGCAATGTCAAGATGTGACAGGCAAAAATATGTTAATTTGGTTTTTTGGTAAGGATTCTGTCCATGTTTCCTAACTCTTCACAAGCAATAAATATATTTTGGATACCATCAGCTAGAACTGTTTCTCTGGAAAGAATATATACTCAGAATGGAGGAAGGTAAACATGTGGTAGCTCCCCTACCTTATCCTACTGCCAAACTGAAACAAATTTTCGTAGTGTTACTTTTTTGTGTAAGCATTGCTATAACGGCTAAGGAATGTTGAGCAATTTTAAATGGGAGGCAGTATCCCTTAGATTTACCAAATTTTCACATTCAACAACAATACTATGTACCTGCAATAGATGCCTCATTTCTCAGCTCTTATAATCCTGAGGTATTGTGCACCTGCAGCCTTCATTGAACAGAACTAGATACTAGATCATGCTCCTTGGGAAGGTTTCATTGCCTATAATTATCTTATAGGCCTTTGGCACAAATTCTTCACACTACAGGTTGGACAAAGCTATTTGTGTCTGACTTCTTTACATTCCATCTTTGGGGGGAATCTTCCCATACTGTGTAGTGAGAAATTGCTTTGTCACTGTGGAACACATTAACTCATTGCATAGGGTCTGGAGTTTTGATGTGGTTCAAGGTCAGCATTGTTTGATCCCTGTAATATTCTAAAAGTTCCAGTGACTCATGTTTTCCGACTTACTATTGGGGTTGGCCTAAATGATATGAGAGTTTGCTTCCTGCCTTATCTGAAGTGCGAACAAGAATGACTGCGGAAGAAATTTTCCTATGACAGTGGACATGATAAAGTTGCCTTAGCATAGGTTAGTCATATTATAGCTTCATCTACCAGAGTTCAGTCACTCTGTTTTTATAAATGTTGTTTTCAGCAATATGATGGTACAAAGTCTGGATGGGCTCAAAGTCTGGAATATTTTTTTTCTGTGCTCCCAACTTACATCTCTATCTCTCTTTTTTTTTTTTTTCTTTTTTTTTTTCATTCATTGAAAAAATCAAAACCAATCAAACTATAAGATGTATTTGGGGATTAAACTTAGTTATATGTATGATTTTAAACAGGAAACTGGAAGTATTTGAAGAAAAGAGGGATATAAGCTAAACATCGTGTCTGGAACACTTGTGTTCTTTAGTCTCCTCCTTGAATTTGAGAGTACCTATTCTGTTTATAGTGTACAGGTCTTACCAATACAGTCTTAAAGAAGTCCTTTCTGCTGTATATATTTGTCTATGCATGTGTGCATACATACATACTAGATCTTGTAGTGTTGCTGTTCAGGTAATGAACCATTGGCTGCTACCCTTGAACCCCATATGTGGGGAGCCAGAGGAAAAGCAAGGGCAACATTGGACCCCTGCTAAACCAGATGGGACAATTGACAACTGATGCCCATGAAAAAGCAAACTTGCTAAATGGGTACTTTGCATCAGTTTTTCACCAGTCCCATGGGACGCCCCTGCCCACTGAGGGGGGAGGCATGGGTGAGGGAGATTCCTTATCCTCCATTGAAGCTAACCTTGTGAAGGAACACCTTGACAGGCTGGATACCTTCAAGTCAGTTGGCCCTGATGGTTTACACCCCAAGGTACTCAAGGAGCTGGTAAGCATCGTAGCTCAGCCCCTGGCACGGATCTTTGAGAACTCCTGGTGCTGTGGTGAAGTGCCCGAAGATTGGAAGAAGGCCAATGTGGTGCCTATATTCAAGAAAGGGAGGAAAGTGGATCCGGCAAACTACAGGTCCATCAGCCTGACCTCTATCCTGGGGAAGGTCTTGGAAAAGATTATCAGAGAGGCAATCCTTAACAGACTAGCTGACGGCAATATCCTGAGGGATAGCGAGCATTGGTTTGTTGCGGGTAGGTCTTTCTTGGCCAATCTCATTTCCTTTTAAGACCAGGTGACCCACCACCTGGAAAAGGGGGAAGAGATTGATGTCCTGCATGTTGACTTTAAAAAAGCCTTTGATCTGGTATCCCATGATCACCTCTTGGCAAAACTGGCTAACTGTGGCCTCGACCTCACCACAATCTGCTGGCTGGGGAATTGGCTCCATGGTAGTACCCAGAGGGTGGTGGTTGATGGTACTAATCATGGTGGTGCGCTGTGACCAGTGGGGTCCCTCAAGGTTCTGTCATAGGGCCTATACTTTTTAACATCTTCATCAATGATGTAGATTTTGGTGTTGGAAGTGGGCTGGCCAAGTTCGCTGATGACTCCAAACTCTGGGGTAAAGCATCCACGCCTGAGGACAGGAGGGTGATCCAGGCAGATCTTGACAGGCTCATGAAATGGGCGGATGAGAACCTGATGGTGTTTAACACCGAAAAATGCAAGGTTCTCCACCTTGGGAGGAAAAACCTGCAGGATGCGTATAGGCTTGGCAGTGCTACACTGGTTAGTACTACAGATGAAAGGGGTTTGGGGGTCATGATTGACCACAAAATGAACATGAGCCTTCAACGTGATGCTGTGGCTAGTAAAGCGAGCAAAATGCTGGCCTGTAGCATAAGGTCATATATAGATACGATCTTTATATCTATATATGATAGATCTATATATGATAGATGCTTCTCAAGCAAATCCTGGGATGTCATTCTCCCGCTGTACTCGGCCTTGGTGAGGCTGCAGCTGGAGTACTGCATCCAGTTTTGGACTCCACAGGTCAAACAGGATGTGGAGAAGCTTGAGAGAGTTCGGAGGAGAGCCATGCGCCTGATCAGAGGTCAGGAAAACGGACCTTATGATAAGAGGCTGAGAGCTATGGGACTCTTTAGCCTGGAAAAGCGCAGGCTCAGGGGCAATCTGGTGGCCATCTATAAGTTTATCAGGGGTGTTCACCAGTATCTGGGGGAATGTCTGTTCACCAGAGCGCCCCAAGGGATGACAAGATCAAGCAGTCACAAACTCCTCCATGACTGTTTCATGCTGGACATAAGGTAGAACTTCTTTACTGTCCGAACCCCCAAGGTTTGGAATAGACTGCTGCTGCACCCACTTTGAACGCCTTCAAGAGACATTTGGATGTTTATCTTGCTGGGATCCTATGATCCCTGATGACTTCCTGCCCCTGGGGTAGGGGGCTGGACTTGATCCTTCGGGGTCCCTTCCAGCCCAAATGTCTATGAAATCTATATATCTGATGGTGGCCTGTAAGCCCAGACATTGTAAAAAGGGTCTGTGTGCATGTGATCTCACAATTTTTGTCTTAAGTAGCATAATGCATGATAAAGATCATAAGGCCAACTTCAGTGTAAATCAGCAGGAGGGTCTCTCAGTCTGGATGATTGTATTTACTGGAATCCAAGTTGAATCTTCCCTCCTTGCCCATTCAACATAAGAGAAAAACCTTCTGTTGTATATGAGTACCAGCCTGGGACAGGTGACTTCTATTGGTCTGGGACTGGGGCTGGAGATGCAGCTGCTGCTGCCACTGCTGGAATCAGCAGCAGCACTTTGGAAAGGCAGCTGTAGCTTGGCCCAGTTTCATCTAATGTTAAAGCCTCTTGTCTTTTGAAGCAGGGCTTCACTGACCCCAGATAGGGCTACTAGCTTTAGAGAGGCTGTTCAAGTGAACTCTATTTATACGACTGGAACTCTGCCTAATACAGCTGTTTCTACAGCAGTTATTTAAACCTTATCTTTTAGGATATAAAAGTAGGCCAGTGTAGATGAGTGAAGCTACATAAGAAATAATTAGCTAGTGAACTGCAGCTCTATACGTCCAACCATTGTCCTTTATAGGAATGAGAACCTGTAATACATTACAAACTACAGCACTCTGCCTGTATGTGTGCAGACTTTCTTTCCATGAGGTGTGTAGCGCAGATAAAGCTATAGATATCAGGTTCATTTGGCAATCAGAACATTGCCTGATGTACAATGGAGAGTTGATCCTCCTAGCCTAGTGATTTTTTTTTTTTATTTTTATTTTTTTTTTCAACCAGCATGCTGTGAGATCTTTTTAAGGGTGCCTTGCAAGGCTGCTTAATAGCACTGGTAGGTGTGCAAACATGTACCTGCATAATTCGCAAGATAAACCCAGAGATTTCAAATACGAATCCATAGTTTAAAAACATTTTGAAATGTTATAGTCTTTTGCAACAGAATTGCTCTGTTGATTTTCATTTCTGTAGTCAAAATGAGTGAAAGCTAGGAGTTGGCATTTTTTGAGGGGTGCCTTGAGTCTCAGAAAGTTGGGAATCACTGTCTTAGCCTATCTCACAAGCTGTCAGTGCTATGCTATCAGCAGCTGTGAAACTGACTTTGTACTGTCGATTTCAAGGCTGCTATTAGAAGGATAAAGCATGCTGTGTAACAAAGTAATGAGCTTTAATACCATGTGAGCAGCCAAGAGCAGGCTGTTCCCATACAGATTAGCTGGCACAATTAATTTGGCTTAAGTGATGCCTTTACTAAAGTAATCAATAGGATTTGGCAAATGGCTAGTCAATTTGTCTTTCTTAATGGCTGCCTGTGTTACCTGCATACTTCTTAGGTGGCTTAATATTGTATTTGTACACTTCCCTTCTCCCATTATAAAGGCTATAATTCTAGAATATGTAGAGATCTTCAGTGTGCAAAATTCTTTTCTATCAGTTTATCCTTAGAAGCTGATGTTGGCTGAAGTAGCATTTACTTAGTGTTAATAATGAATGAACCAAGGTTTGCTGAAAAATGTTGGGCTGATGGCTCTAGACCAGTATTTCTCAACCAGGGTGCTGCCCAGTCCTTTGAAGGGTGCCATGAAGCGTGAGAAGATAAGCAGATAAATGCAGCCTTAAGTTTGTCCTTGCCTGGCTGATTCTTCACCCAGCACTCCCAGGCCCCTCTGCAAGTAAGTAAGCACTGTAATAATATACATTATTTTTTAAAAATTGGGTGCCACTCAGTTCACAGAAGTTCTGGAAGGGTGCCTCATCCAGTGAGTGATGCCTCGAGTCTAAAAAGATTGAGAACCACTGCTCAAGGCAGTAGAATCCTGTATTAACTTATAGTGCTAGTACAGTACATGCTGATTATATTAGTAGTGCTGTTGTTCTCATGCTATCCTGCCAGTGTGGTTCAAACTGGCTTCCCCACCAGTACTTGCATTCCCTATGTCATATTGATTTATCTTTCCAAGGAGGAATCTGTGGATGACTCACTCTGACTATACTTCTCCAAGGATCTTCCCTATTACCCTTTCATCCTTCTCCTCTCCCTCTCTCCTCCCCTACCACTTAACTCCCCAGAAGGCCGATTTTCTGTTTCCATGGCTTTCCTAGGCCAGGTAGCTCTGCATGTGAACCTGGATAGCTTGCATGAGGAGGACTGATGTTATGATCTTGGAACTGTTCTGGAAGAGATCATAGGAAAGCAGAGCTGAAATAGACCTCACAAGGTCATTTAGTCTAGCCCTTGCTCAAGGTAAGATCAATCCTGACCCTACCATTCCAGTCAAGTATCTGTAGAACCTGCTCTTGAAAACTTCTAAGGATGAAAAGTCCACATTTTCTCTAGGTAGCCTGTTCCAGTTCTTGACTACCTTCATAGTCAGAAACTTCCTCCTAATTTTTAACCTAAATTTCTCCCACTGAAGCTTGAGGCCATTGCTCCTAGTCGTGTCTTCTGTGGCTATGGAGAGAAGTCCATCTCCATCCTCTCTGTACTCTCATCAGGTTTTTGAAGACCATCGTTAAATCTCCACTGTCTTCTCTTCTTTAGACTAAATAACCCTAGCCTTTTCAGCCTTTCCTCAAGGTTTGCTTACCAGACCCCTAATCATTTTTTGCTTTCCATTGGATTATTTCCAAACTACACATCCTTCTTAAGGCCACAGACTGGACACAGTACTCGAGGTGAGGCCTCAGTAGTCCTGAATAGAGCATAAGAATTGCATCCCTGTTGATATGACCTAATAAGCTGTTGGTTTTGTGTTTGTTTTTGTTTTTTTGTTGTAGCAAGAGCATGCTGTTGCCTCATTCAGCTTAAGGTTGAAAACCACTGCAGCAGACCATTTTTCATTTGTGGACCCCTAAAAATTTCAAATGGAGGCGTGGACCCCGTCCATTGTAACTGTGGGTATTCACATACTTTTGATTATAGTCATCTTTCGCAGACCACTTAGACATAGTCTGCAGAGCCCCAGGGGTCCATGGACCACAGTTTGAAAACCACTGGTCTACTGTAACCACTCCAGGTCCTTCTCTGCAGCTCACCCAGGCATTCCTCAGCCTGGATTTGTGCATGTAGTTATTTTGCCGCAAGTGCAGGACTTTGCACTTGTCCTTGTCAAATGTCATCTGATTAATTGCAAACCATTTTCCCAATCTGCCCAGGTCGTTCAGGATCCTAGCCCTATCTTCAAGCATCTGTAACTACACCTGACTTGGTGTCATCTGCAAATTTGCTAAGCATTCACTTGATCCCATTATCCAGATCATTGATGAAGATGATAAACAGTACCAGACTTGGGACAGACCCCTGGAGAACCCCATTTCATACTTCCTCTCAACTACACATTGAGTCATTGATGACTGCTTGTTGAATATAATGATCCAACCAGTTATGTATTCATCTTACAGTACTTTTCTCTAGTCTATATTTCCTTAGCTTGTGAGTGAGACTGTTGTGAGATAGTGTAAGAGTGGTGTAGTAGCTGTGATGGTCCAGAAACTGTGAGGGGCAAGGGTTTCTTAGGATAATATTTTTTATTGGACCAGCTATGTAATTGAAGTAAAGTTAGACAAGCTTTCAAAAGGAAGACATTCTTCATCAGGTCCCTAATTATAGGAAGGTAGGCAAGTTAAGCACAGCATAGGGGAGGGGCTGAGAGAAATTTTCAGGTGTAGCAGACATGCAGTTAGCATCCATTGAGCCTAACAAGAAGCCACAATTTCCTTGCTTTCTGAAATCTGCAGAAGAGCTAGCTGAAATGAACACTTTTGGATTTCTGGCAAACAAACGTCATTTTATTGTTAATATTTATAATGAGTAGCAATTAATATTCTTGGGGGGGGGTGGTATCTTGATTATATGCGAGCATTTGAGATGGAAAAAGCATGGGTGCTGACTAGTAATAAATAACTCCTGTAATTATGTGAACTTTTTTTTGTGAATACAGAAAGAATCCAGGAGTTACATTTTTGTCTCATCCATTCCTGATGCTTCAGCTTGAGCACTGCTTTATGTCTTTCTCTGCTGTCATGTCAGCATAGCAACCAAATAAACAAACAGGACTAGAAGTCAAGGAGGAGTCAGTGGAAAATGATTTAACCAAGACTTTTTTTCCACCCATGTTTCTCAAGGTTGCAGTAGGGAACTTGGGGCTTCTTAGTATTTCTATGAAAAATTGGTATGGTAGCAGGCTGTTAAATCACCCCTTAAACTGGCTATGCAGTGGGATGCTGAACCATGTGAGAGCTTATGTTTCCAGACCTGCCGGGACCTCAAGAGTCCTCCTATGCAGAGATCAGAGTATTGTGGTATTGATGTTGCTTCTCTGTATTCCTACAAGCCTTGTACCTAACTCATAGTCTCCTAAATGACACAAACCTTTGCTGCTTCTGTTTGCAAACAGACGACTTCAGCAGTCCTGCATGCAGTCAGGTTTTGGAAGGCAAGCAGGTAGTAGGCCCTAATTCAAAAAGTACCATATTTACTCACATAGTAAGACCCTGATTATAAGATGCCCCCCCAAATAATTAGATTTTGTATATGGAAAATGTATAACTTTGTTACAATTTCCAGGTATTGAATCTAATTATTGGAGGTTTGCCTTGAATTTGTCCCCTTATCACTGCTACAGCAAGGGGAAAAAAGATCTGGGTTATCAGGTAGCTCTTTGCTTCCTCACAACTTTTTCCCCTGGTAGCCCCTTTCCCCACCCCTTACTGTCAGACCGTGGTCTCCATGAGCATGGTATAATTTGATACAGTACCCATAGATTTAGTCCAGCCAGAATTAATTAATACATGTTCTCTTCTTTTAGAACTGCTGCACGTTTTTGCACAGATGTTTCATAAATGCAATTTTGAACAGTACCGTGGCACCTACTTATCTAGTATAAACTATGCATGGAATGAGTTAAAAGCCAAAAGGCTCATGATTTACCACAATTCACTGGGCTGTGCCACAGCAGTCAACAGCATTTCAAGCCATGGTGAGCTACAGCTTTGCATACAGTTCATCCAGAGTCCCTCTGTCACTCTCTCTCTGCCTGGTGCATATGTTTGATGTGCACCTCCATGGGGGACCCCACAGCTCAGCATTACTAGGTATGTTTGTCTACTCCAGATTACTCCCCCCCACTGGGTGTTCTTGTCACAAGTCCTGGGATGTTCCAAAAACCTGTGCAGATGAGGTGCAGGGCACTCTGCTTCACCTTGCAGAGGGCTGGCGCCACACTTAGGTGCCAGGCTGAGAGAGGTTGCAACAGAGGTTCTGGGTAAACTGTATGCAATGTCGTGGCTCACCATGGCTTGAAAAAGCGTCGACTGTGAGGGGGATTGCACTTAATGGGCACTGGCACATGTCTTATTCAGATGAGTGGTACTAACCTATTCTTGTGGTAGGTTCATATCAGCATTTTTGGCACCACGGAGGGTGTTGGAGTTTGTTGTGGCCTTTCTCAGTGCCAGCTTGGTATTGCAGTACCTCTAGGCTTGATGCTTGTTCAACTGCCTTTTCTGAGGAGACTGGTTCAGATGATGGGTAAAAAAGGATAATATGCTGTGAGTGCTTGGGGTGTCTCCCTTTAAGACCGTGCATATTTAGAACTCCTTAATATAAAGTGTTACACAGGCAGTCCGAGTGGAATAAGCACCAAGTCTCAGTTGCTACTGGGAACCAAAGTATTACTTTTGCTTAGAAAACAGCCAGTTGTTGTACATGTGGTTTGTTGAAACCAGCCAATTGTTATAAAAGTGTTGCAAAACTTGATACATATTGGCTTAAACAAACCTCCGCTATAGCATACTTAGATGAGTGGAACTACACCATGCATTAATTTTGTTTCATAGGAATAGTAGAGGGAATTGATAAATCAAATGAGATTCTTTCCACAGCTCACACTTGACAAAGGGCTTGAATTTTCTCTTGGTCTTATGACTGTCACATTTGTTTCAATCAGTAGAAGTCCATGAAATAATCTGTGTTCCACTGCTTGCTTGGGGCAGGCAGCAACTCCTGAATAAATTAAAAGAGGCAATATACAAGGCGGTAGGATTATGTTGCCGTGTGATTGATGACTCACTCCACTATGGAGAGAATGGCTTCCATTGTGTAACCCATTTTTCATTACAGAACATGAATTCACTATGTGATTGTTTTTACTGTGTGACAGTACAAAATAAACTTGCTTTGATAATCCCAGAAATCCTGCCCTCTACAATGTTAGCATTGTGTAATAGCCTCATTAGTTTTATGGACAGTAACATTTGAACAGTTGCCTATAAGGAAAGTACAGCCTGAACATAAAGTTGCTACATCCTAAATTCATTGGAAGTGACTGTTAGTGCCGTGTTGACCAAGCAGTATGATTAGACCCTCAAATGAGTTTCTCTTCCATTAGTAAAGCATATGTCTGACACAAGACTTGGGGGGTACCCTTAGCCGATGACCTGTGTAATAATGTTGACATGAAGCATGAAAGACTTTAATATGCCGTTTCTTTGTGTTAAAAACAAGGAGATGCCACATATAAGTGTGGAAATGATTCCTTTGCACTGCTGTGTTTGAAGTTGTAGCTCTAATATGGAGTACGTTAAAGCCAATTGTCCAGCTTCAGTGTAGGGAGCTGTGGATTTTACACAGACTATTCATTCAGATTTTAAGGAGGCAACCATGCTGGGACATAAGGGATTGGAATTCAGAGGAAGGGGAAATGCAACAAAATCCATAGTTAAAGTATCAAAGATTCTAGTTCCCTTTGAAATAAGTTAGCACTGGGTGGACATGACTGAGATGATAGATTGCAAAAGTTTGAATAAGTTGAATAAGTGTGAGGTTTTAGAATAGGATTCCTGAAACTATGATTCCAAGTCACAGGGTCAACTTCTTTCTTCTTTTGTCTCCCCCCCCCCCCCCCCCAAAAAAAAAAAAAAAACAAACAAAAAAACCCAGAATGTCACATCTTGCTGCTTTTCATGCTTTTTTTTCAGGTGAAATCTGAAATTCTTCCTCCTTTGCACAGGCCTCCGAGACTCTGGCATATATTTTTTGAAAAAGTAAAGATTTTTTGTTTCCTGGTATTTACATTTTCTCTTTCAGATTTTGTGCAGAGTAACTGTTATTACTCAATAGACCATCTCTGAAGTGTACTGCATTATTTATTTATTTGTATTGTAGTACAGGCAGCTCTCAGACTTACGACACAATTGGTTCCTGAAAACCGTATCTTAAGTTGAAACTTTGCAACTTGGAATCAATTTTCCCTTAGGAAACAGTGTTATAAATGGGGGAATGGTTCCTGAACCAAGGCCTGATACCCTATTTTCACCCAAAATAACCCAGAATTTTGTAAAGTACTCAATCAATTATATAAAATAAATAAGTGTAGCTATATTACTTGTCTATATGTATGTATTTATATTGTAAATATACCACATCTGGGGGTCACACATCCCCCCCTCCCTTCCCCCTATGCCCTCCTGGACAAGTGGTGGAAGCTGCTGGACAGGCCGTAGCTTCTCCTGCGGCCGCCCAGCTCAGCCCCGGCACTACCTGCCTCACCTCAACGCGAGCAGCTGGGGGATCAGCCAGATGAGCTGTGGCTTCTCCTGTGGCCGCCCGGAGCAGCCCCGGAGCTGCCTGCCTTGTCCCGGTGGGGGCAGCCAGGGGAGCAGCCGGGCAAGCTGCAGCTTCTCCCGCGGTCGTCCAGCACAGCCCTGGCACTGCCTGCCTCGCCCCAGCTGGGCCAGCCGGTGGAGGAAGCAGATGAGCTGCAGCTTCTCCTGTAGTCGTCCGGCACAGCCCTGGCACTGTCTGCTTTGCCCCAGCAGGGCCAGCCGGGGGAGCAGCTGGACAAGCTGCGGCTTCTCCTGGCACCCATAGCCCTCTCTCCTAGAGCCCAGGTGCAGCCTCAGCTGGGCAGCATTTCTCCTCCCCCCCC